>NW_003805415.1:177129-316937 GCF_000255335.2 Galendromus occidentalis | reverse complement strand
AAGCCTCCATTGAAGCGGGTGACAAGAGCTCGAGAATCGAATTATGGAAGCCCGGCGCCTGATCGAATCCTGAGCAGCTCGAATTTCCCCGAAATTTCTCTGTAACTCTCGTTTCTGGCAATCTTCGGATGGCTCCCCCGGGGGACAACGCCTGGGGGACCAAAGTTATTGAGAATACCGCGAGGCGACAGTCTGTCTCCTCGTCAGAAGTCGATCTTTGGGTTCGATTCATCCACGCGTAGAATCGATTCACGGGCGACGAATGTCACCGGAAATTGTTCATCAATGAACCTCGCGTCGAGTAAAAACGAAGGTTGTCGTGGGAGGGCACGCCTCCGATTCAGCTCAAAATGGATTTGCGTGCCTCTCCTCGGAGGACTCGGGGCTTCGTCTGTTATCATAAGCTACAGGCGACCTATCGCATTGATGCTGCTCAGAGCCGCTATTTTCCTCTTCGACGTCGATGTTTGGCTTCGTTCGGCAGGCCGCCGAGAAGGTGAATCGATGGAACGTTCGAGAGACCCGATGTGTTGCATCGCGCTGTGTTTATTACTTTATTGGGAAATCTGTCACGGCACTACTGCCTTCTCAATATCACGTAATTGCTTCCTTTGTCGCAAACACTGATAGCTCGGAGTATCGCGAGGTGATCTATCGGAGGGATGGCAGCTGTCTCTCCGGCCAATGACAAACGGGACCCGTTCGTTCCTGGCGTCGTGCAAACCGAAATAGTAACGAAGCAGGTAAATCTGGACTCGACCATGAATAGGAGAGATATTGTGGTCTATGTGTTTGTTGTTTACCGCCCACGTTGTAGCAGAGCGTCTTTGACGTCAGCTGCTTCCCGCGGATAGTTTCTGGTCTGCATGCATGTCGTAAACCAAATCTCGCCGAGATCGACTGGATCCGGCTGCGAGAATCGCACGAAGTCTCGTTGTGCAATGCCGATACTCCGATGCGGAATCTCCTCAAATCCTCTAGAGATGGGACTAGTCCGATCTGGGATTAGAGCTCGGTCCTAAACCAAGTCACTCAGACTCCCCCGGCAAGACTGCGCTGTGAACTGATTTCATCACCGTCTATGCCGGATGGCCATTCCCGTTCTTTTCGAGGGGAAATATTAGACGACCCGAAAAGCTTCCTCGAGCGCGGCTCATCATCGACTCCACTCGGGCTTTCGATGAATATCTTTCGAGCGCCTCGTTCAGTGACTTACTTAGTGAATGAGTGTCTCGATGGGCGTTCCAATCATCAAATAGCTCCGCTCGAACGCACGGCTTCCGGTATGCTAATGTATTCCTCCGGGATCGGATTCATGGGACTTGAGGTCGAGACACTGGATGGTTTGCCAGCACTTCGGGAAAACTTTGGACTCCACGTGGACGGGGCCCGCAGACCGGCTTGCATACGTGTGGAGGTGCCCACCTTGACACTCATGCATGGACTCTCCGAAAGTTCCATCATCGGACGAGCGTTCGTCTAAGGAGCCGATGATCCTGATATTCCGCCGCGAGTGTTTCCCGTTCTTCGACAGTAGGTGGCGGAATCCTCACAACAGTTGAGGATTTCCAGATGATCCCGGCCATCGGCAGCGGAAAATAAATGTACAGACGTCTCAAGGCTGCGCTTGACAATGGTTCGAGGCACACGGGTGGAATTCCTCGGAGGGAGGGTCATGTCAGTGATCGGAATTCGGCGACTGTAATTCGAGAGTGCCGGCGACGAGCAGCTAGCTAAGAGCGCCTATCGAAGAGGGAGTTTCCAAGAGCAATTAACAACAATGAGGTTTATTATTTACAGACGCGGTGGCAGCGGTGCTGTGTTAGAAATCGAATTTCGACGGGTTCCTGTAGGCACGATGATATGGCATTTCAGGGATTGCTGTTACTTCAGAGGGACGGAATAGTTTCCTCACGCGTGCCCTCCTTTCGTCGTCCTTGGTCGCTTCCCAGGCGTCATGCACATCTTGGAGTCGGCGGCTCTCCATCATCTTCAAGTGGACCGCGTGTTTCGAATGTCCTCGGATCGACTCGTTCGGCATGAGAAGTCGGCAGAACGGTCCGTCGAGCACGTGGATCCTGAAACGGAAAAAAATCATTAATACTCGAGAACACCTCGGTCTTAACAGCCGTTTGGGCCTCGTTCGTTCTCTGCCTCGAATCAAAAATCTGTGTCGTGACAGCCGACAGCGAGATAGAACATTTACCTTTGCATATCGGATGCGTTCAAAGCACTCCGGATAATCCTGTCGTGTTCCTGGGCGCGGGCTTCCATCTGACTTCGGAGTCGATGCTGTGAAATTTGTTTGCAAAGTCGTTCATACTCTCGCACATCGCTCCTGGCGGTTTCCTGCAATTCGGAACGACAGCTTCGTCAAATGGTCCGATGCCGACTCATGCTTCGATCGAGCGGACTCGATTCGATCGATGAGAGGATTTTCCGAGGGATTTCCCCACTGGTCGAAAAGGACTGCGTGCTTGTAATCTTGTTGCGAGGCTCTTCGGTGGCGTTGCAATCGGAGAACCTTCAAAAAGCTCGTGCGAGCCACTCTATCGAGTTTTTCACAAACGAGAACTTTCCCCGTGCGATGACCCTGCTCGGAAGAGTGTGGGCAAACTTCGGAGAGCATTGTCAACAGAGACGAGGCTTCACTCGACTGCCGGCTTGGGAAACTAGACTACCCGGGCACTCGCTGGCTGACTGACTGTTTCAAAGCACGGGAAGTGAATCTAGAGTGAATCTTCCGACAGAGCTTTCTTCCATAGATCCTCCGGGATGGATCACTTGAAGGAGTCTCGATGAATGTATTATTGTCGATCGGCTCCTCATAATTAATCCTTTTTTCAGGTATAAGCTTTCTTTAGCTGCGTTTCGGCCTCCGATCCGCGAGCGCCGCGCCAAGGGCACCGTAAGATAAGTGGATCTGATGTTATTAAGCCTGCTTGGCATCGGTCGACTGGACATAATCGCACCCACTGAAAGCTGAACGGCACGAGACTCTCATCCGAGTAAAGTCTCAGCCTGTCTGAGCGTCTTCTGTCGTCATAGTTGTGAGACTAGAGCTCCGCTCGCGAAGCAAGCTCGTGATCTTGTAAGGCTAGGAGTGAGGTCGCAGTATCAAGAAGCTCTAGTAAAGGAAAAAGGTTCATGTCCCTATAGTAACTTCAGTCGCGGTACTCACTTTCTCCTCTACCAGGGAGGAGACAGCGTGAACGACGCCTTGACGACGATCGATGTCCGCTATGCAGGGTCGCACGAGACTGCCTTCGATATCCACATTCCTTTGGTAGACTCGAGGCACGAATGGGCGTACTTCAACGTTGTTCCGAACCATTGTGCAGATTAGGGTCCTCTGGAAGAAAGAAAATTATATTTAACCCGATTAACTACAAGTGATCCAGACCGGAACGCCGACTAAATTGGAAACGACCTACATTCGTGGGATTTCGTGAACGAAAGCAAGTCGACTCGAAGCTCCTAGATCGGATCACTGATTTGTTCACATCGCGGCCGTGTCTACTCCGTTCGACTCCGACTCCCATAACGCCCACTCGTGGAGTTTTCCGAACAAACTTCCCTCGTGGAATCGCTCGGAAATTCCCTGAGTGAAACCTTTACGGCGGCCCGGCTCAGCTTGCAGAGGATTTGCATGAGAACTGACGTCCATGAGAACGACTCCGTATAATACTCTTCGAACGCAGTCTCCGCTTGGGAGAAAATTAATCATCGAGCGGCTTCCTTCCGCAACCCCTCCCTCGAGCCGATTACCGAGTGACTACCTATCTATCTCTCGGAGAAATATTGACCTGGCTCCGAGAGCCATTAGCATCCCGAGTCGAGTCAATGCATCGAAGTCTACATTGCGGAATGGTGTGCCTCGGCATTGTTGTGCAGATAAAAATAGCCCCTCACGAGGAATGTGGAAATCACATGGCTGCGTCGCGACGTTCGTACAACTCGCTGTCCGCTCCCTCGGGCGAACTCTTCCGCGAAAACGGTAATAGCAACTTCGTGGGTGCGCGGAGCCTGCTTGTATGGACTATTATCTTGTTGTCGGGCGGAAGAGTGCGTGACTCAGGCTGGAAGCGCGTCGAATCATCTGAGGGAGATCTCCCCTAAAATACAACCAGCCAGCCAGCCAGCCAGTCAGTCAGTTAGTCACTCAACCTGCCTCCTTCAGACTCGTAGAGGCTCATCACAGTAGCCTGACCTATAGCGAAACCGAAATCCTCCGAATGGAAATGTTCCACAAATCTTTCGTGTGGCAAAGAACATCGAAGTCGAAGGACAAGATCGGAGGACAGCTCGAGAGTTTGTCCAGCTCAATTCGAAACGAAGAAGGCAAAGGAGAACTTCCGTTTTGCGGCTGAGCTAGAGACGGAAAAATTCGAGAGAGGAAATCAGAGAAGGTACAACTGGGAGGAACAGGAAGTCTCGGGTGGAAAACAACTCTAGGGATCCAATCTCATTTATGAATATCACTAAGTCCGCGTGAAATCCGAGCTAGATATTGCTTATTCGTAAGAGAGACGGAAGAAGAAATTCGAGACCAAAGGGACACCTCAGCTCGGCTAATAACGATGAATGCGTCTCTCACAAAATCACAGGAGACGGCCTCACTTGGCTCCTCGAAATGCCGCAGAATACACCTGCTGCAATAAACTGTCCGACGACGAAGAAATCGCAATGTAACTCACCGCACTTTAAGAAACGCTCGCGAATTGCGTAAGATGCGCCCGCTCTTGTCGGTGTTCGACACTGAGCTCAAACTAGTAGCGCGATGGCGGGCGCTCTATGGCGGTCAGGTGGTTTCTTGCTTTCTTGTCTACAGGCTTGCCTAGTAGCTTGAAGAGACGGACCACGAGCCAGAAACGAGGGCGAGCTGGGCGTTCACTCACTTCAACCTTGAGATGCTCACAAGCATCACATATCAAACACGCGAACATAGAAGCTCCCATCAATCCTCGTTTTTTCGGCTTTGCCGCCTTCGTTAGGCTGATATTCGCTCCGTTCCTGGAGTCTGAGCATCCATCGATTAGTCCAGTCCTATCAGTAGGACTAAGATTTTGAATTGGATTTTTTTGCGCTCAGGGGTCAAAAATCGACGCGAGTTCCAGACATGGATCGCGTACATGATCCGGATGGAATAATGGATACTCATCCTCCCTCACATTTCATTCACCGCCCTCTGAAGTGCAAGCTCAGCCGGGGGGAAACCGTACTCCTTTTCGCCTGAGCGAAAATTGCACTTTAGCTCGACAAGCTGCTGCGATCCTCGGCTTCTCGAGTAGAGAATGCACTTTTCGCCGCGGGAATAATGCCGTGTCTCGCAGAGTGCCGGTCTTGCAAGCAAGCAGTGACTTTCCGGTGTCCCGCGGTGACGTCGGAGCTTACCTTACGAGCTCGGAAAACCTTGTGAGGTCTAGCTTTGGCTAAGGGTCAGCTCGCATGACGACGGTCCCGTGGAATCATTATCCCGTATAGAACGAGCCGTCATTGCCGAAGTCAAATTTCGATTTCGCGCCCTCACGGTTGTCCCGGGAGCTCTTCCTTCAGCTCTTATCGGTGTTCCTTTAGGTTGACATAAGGCTCGTCCGATTAGGGTTCGCTCGCTTCTAGTGAGCGAGATCGAGTCCATATAAGCGTCGAGAGCAAATCACGATTATCTTCGAGTGATACTTACGGCGCTGAGCTGCACTGCGTTCTCTAGCGGGTCAACCGATAAGGGCGTTTTATCTCAAGCTACGCTCTACAGGCTCCGAGCTCGGGTCAACAGTGCCGAGGGAAAGAATCCAACCAAAACAGATGAACAAAACAGCAGCGATTCGAGTATCTTCTTGCTCATGTTCGAGCTGCGTCCGGCAGTCGAACTTCCTCTTACGTGAATTATTCGCGAGACATAATATGATGTCATCCACGAAGCACATAACGGTGCTCGAAAAGCCCTTTCACAGCACACAGATAATATCCTATGTGGGATCATCCATGGAACGTATGGGGCTCCTTAGGTCTGCTGACCTGAGAATGGGGATCTGATCCTTAATCGGGCGTCACACGTTGAGCGATATATTCATTGTCAGCGTCACTGGAATATCAGCTTGGCTGCTCTCCCTTGTTTTTCGGTATGTCCGTCCGGTTCATGATTGTCTGGATATGACTGGATTCATGATTGTCTTCGTCAGAACATCTGGTGCTTGCAATCGCGCATATATGTATAGGCATAAATTCGTATAATTCGTTTGCTGGAATAAGTTAACCGACAAGAACCTCAGACTTGGGATCATGACAGACTTGAAAGTATGACTGCCCTTTGCGGAAAGTTGTACCAGTTGTTGAGATCGCCACCTACAGATGGCGGTAGAAAAAAATGTATCGTCATGATACGTACATGAGAGGAGATGGTTATCAAAGACGCAAGTCAGTGGGAGTCATCCTTGAAACCTCGGAAGTTTCCTGAACACTTCTCTCTCGTGCTCGTGGAGACCCTCGTTGTTGAGCTACGGCAGTGGTTCGTCGTCTGGCATCGGATTTCGCGGGGCATCGGGGCCTTGAGAGATGGTCATAGAACCTACCTGCAAGTACATCTGCTACTGATTGTGAATTCCTTCTCGAATTACCTGCGTCCACGAGTCACGCTGTCGGGGGGTCTAGAGGGCGCGAGTTGGCCGAGGGCGAGACGAGCTTATTTCGAAGGAAAGAGCCCACACTAATGAGGTTCAAGTTTACGAGTGAAGCTCATCTTGGAAGAAAAGTAGGGAATCCTAGATCGAGCACACGGGAATGTGAGCTGGACAATAGGCTCGCGCGGCTCCCTCATTTCGACGAATGCCTCATCCGTTGCGGGATTCTTCATTGGCCCGACGATACAAGGCCAAGAGTGGCTTACTTTGCAGAGCATAGAGGGCTCAGCGAGGCATCAAGAGCAGGTTCAAGGCTCAATATGTGAACTCCGCGATGGGTTTCTATCCCCGGGGCTGGACAGAGGACAGGATAGCGTTTAGCGATTTACGGGACGCTAACTCGGACGACCTCAGCCATCCGAAGGAGGATATCTAAAATGCTTCAAGTTGGGAGCAGCTCCGGTATGACGACCCGAGTTAGACCATCCCGAATCTTCCTACGTCTTCTCTGAGCTTTGCGTCTGCCCAGCAGATACGTCGCGTCGGTCGGATCGGCATATCCGGCTCATTGCCGACCTGATAATTTCTCGAGCTCTCAGCGCTCCCGCGGTCATATCCCCAGAGAACCTAACGGCATCCGTCCAGCGCCATCGCGAAGGCATGAGAAGTAGGAACCGCTGAATGAGCTTCCATTAAAGTCGCGACTGTCTGACGATACCGTTATTACGATGATTGATTTGTAGTGTGTTCTGATGCGGGGGCAGCGCTGCTTGCGATCGTTCACCCACATGAGATTTCTTGGAGAGGAGCCAGATAAAACCTCCCGATAAATCGGTCCATGAAGACATTAGAAGAGTTCTCCAGCTGCTGGGATTCTTTCAGCTGAGAGTAGCGGAATTCTGGTTGGAGCCCCACGCCCTACCCATCTCTCTCGGTTCCGTCAAAAGACGATTTTCAGCGGGCGCTTTCTCGCGGGAGAGATTCATCAAGTCGAGTCAACAGCGGGAAGATTTCACGGTGGGAACGATTTTCGTCTTGTACGCGGAAAGATATCGCTCACTCAGAATCAAGCGGGATGGGCTTCTCCAACACAGCAATCGCTTCCATTTCCACAGGAGATTCTCTGCCGTCTCCAAGACGCAACTCGGGACTGTGGAAACGAAAATAACACCCTAGCCGAATTCTCCTTAGAGGTCCCAGAGGAGCCCTTACAGTGGCTCAAACTCACCCGATCTCAGACTGTTCCTAGGCTGCATCTGCTGCTTCCGATTGCGCAACATTTCAGCCAAATTAAAGGTTCGAAGTTTCTCGATCTCAGAGTTGGATAAGTGCCTCGATGTTCGCTGCCTGATCAATGTGACTCGGGTTCTCCGTCCTCCTGTACAGCCCAATTGCCTCCGGAAGATGGGTGCGATAAGGAATACCGGAGGACCTCCCCGTTGCGTATCCGCGTGTTGGAGTGAGCCAGACTTACATTTTAAGCCAAAAAGTCATAATTTTTATTAAAACTCTTTTTACAAGACGGGCGAACAATTCATAAATATCTCCTCTTTTCGATCAACAACAGGAGTGATGTGATACTGAAAAATACAGTTCCCCACCACTTGAACAACCAATCAATCATTCATCAATCGCGCGCTCAATCAATCAACACATCACTCGGACAGCGAATTCTTCGGTGGTCGAATCCGAATATGTTCGTCCAATCCCATGTCCCATCTGAATTATCCACCAATCAATCAGCCAATCAACCGATCAATCAATCAAACAAACAGTCGCAGCGTTTATCAACATTCCAGCAGTCGCACATCAGAGTTTGGAGTCTACAGGGCTCTAGACTACTGAACATTCGTTGTAGTATCCAGACGCTCAGTCAACGATCATTCATCCGGCAAGGCGATATTTGTTCCGTGAATTCATAGTTGTCGAGCATCTCTCCTTGGAAGATGAGAGGCTCTTCTCCCGCATCATATGTATATTGTGTAGACTCGAGGTTCTCCTCCACTCGTTGATGGTTTCGCGTGTGTCTATAAAGATTCTCATACCTTCGGTGTATGTGCATAAAGCTACGCTGATGTGCCAGTTGTTTGACTCCATACGTATCGACGGGAGAGGGAAGAAGACGGGTCTGTCGGAGCCAGGATTAGGACCCATTGAGTTCCGGGACTCCGTGCTGCTCCCAGGAGCGTCTGAGTCCGGACCGAGAGGAGCGCAGCGTACTCGTTCATCATGAACAAGCTTCTCCCTGTATTCTTCATGACACGTTGCACGAGTTTCTCTTGAGGAGCGCTTTGTCTTTCAGTGACGGTTGAGTGTTGTGCACAGGTAGGGATCGACGGCGTTGCTTGTTGACAATGCGCTCGTTCAGCTCGTAGGGTATCTTGCATTGGAGCATGATACGACGGAAGATCTCGATTATGTTGCGTCCGTCCTTCGCCGAACACTCGACGTAAGCGAGTTCCCAATCGATGGAAACAAGAGTTTCCGCTAACTCTCGCTTGATTCGCCACGAATCGCTGCTGAGATCGGCCTTGTTGGCAACTACAATTATCGATCGCCGTTCCTTGTTGTTGTACGAGAGTATCTCATCTCGCAATTGGACAACCTGCTCGAAAGAAGCTGCATCGTCGACCGCGAACACTAACAAAAACGCGTCCCCTGGAAGAACAAACAAACTCATTTATTCCGCCCCGCAAATGGAGCGCTTGATTTGCCCGTATACTCTCTCGATTGCGCTTTTGTGCTCTTTTCAGGCCGTAGACCGTAAGGAGAACGGAGCGTCTAAAAGACGTTCGTGGCCGGAGATCCGTGCAGCCTTATTCGGAACGTGATAAATAATATATTGCTGTAGCAGCTGGAATAACTTTTACCAGCCCGCAGTATCACGACAGGAACGACGCTCTGAATGCGGGTGGGTAAGCGAATAAGCGAACGGGCGGATGAACTAACGGTCCAACTCAACGTCTCTTTATCTCCCTTCATCTGATTGTCAGATTCTCTCTTGGTGTGAGCGGGGCTGTTAAAGCTCGTGAATGCTTTATGAAAACGAATTTCGGCATCTCCTCGTGCAGTTCTTAGGGGGTTCCCATGGAAGTTCCGGAATCAGAGGTTCACACAAAAAATTTCGAAATCCGAGATTCTCCACCAAGGATCCCGAAACCTGATATTCATCGGGAATTCCGATATGAGACTCTGATACAGAAGTCCGGAACGTTGTATCTCCGCCGCGAATCTCTCATAGATGCTCGACCACGAAAACTTCCAAAGTCACGAATCTCCATGAGACTACTTAGCTTAAGTTCGGGACACCTATTGCTTGCGCCAACCAAAAAGCATTCCGAAGCGATTCTCACCTGTTTCGATAGAGAGCCTACGCATCGCAGGAAATTCGTAGGATCCCGATGTGTCGATGATGTCTAATGTAATCGAAATACCTGCGGTGATGAAAATTTCAGTGCTATCTTCGGAGCGGACTTCATTTAATTTTACGTCATCAGAGCTCGGGCTTCAGACGAGCATGTTGATGGTTCAGGTTCGATGATGCGAGTTGTTGGGGAAAACTTTCGATGCAGTGCCATCCCAATGGAAGACAGGAGAATGCAAGGAGGGGAGCGCTCACCATTGAAATCGAACTCTCCGGAATGGAATTCTTCAACTGTCGGCGTATATTTGACCGGAAAGTTGTTGTAGAGAAATCTCTGTATCACGGCTGACTTTCCAACTCGCGAAGCACCCATCACCACTAGCTTGTAATGATTCTTCACAGAAACGCCGGCTGCAGAGGCTTCGGCTATCGTTGACAGCAGGGAATCCGTCCGTATAGGCATCTTCCTGTAAGGAGAAACGGTAACGAAACTCTAGCGACGAACGATTATCCAATTCCATGGAATGCCATCTATGAATCAAAGCCATCCACCATGTATCCCCCCCGATCCCGGATCGAGAATGACGTAGCTAGGGTTTACAGTTTACAAAACCACGTCTGCGCTCTCGCTTGCCGGCTCCGCTGTTCGCGGGGCTCGGCAGAGTTCTTCTCTCGATCGGGTGAACGATTAATTAAGTTTTACGAAACCGGAATTACTCGTCCATGAAGAGAGCGAATTCGAGCTGTGTGTGCAATTGTGACTCGACCATTCGTTCTTCTGTTTCCCCATCGAGATCTCGTCCGCGAGAAGAATCTCGAAGGGTCCCGCGGACCGATCGCACCGCCTCGCAGCTGGGGTGGTTCGCATATAAAGTACTGCGTCTGGATCTGGCCATCCGATCAGTCGAACTTTTCTCTCCGCGAAACCGCTCTTACGTCACCGAGTCTATCGCTGGCCTCAATAAGATATCCCATTGCACCGAGTCTGAATATGCTCGTTTGAGACAGAAGCTGAAGTCGTAAAACTTGGAGCATTCGAAACCATACTAATCGGAGTGATATGAGGAGACTCCGCGGTTCTGAATGCGCTGGTTTCCTTCAATGCTCTGACCCGAAGGGACACGGTCGAACATCCCGGAAATCGCATCTCAGAGGAGTCTCCGATATGCTCCGCAGACAGAGAGCACTGAACTGATTCGGACATGTTGCCTTTGGAGATCGCTTGATCACGAGTAAGTTCCCCCGCACATGTTGCAGCTTAACTTCCCGTGCATCGACCAGTGCAAGAACTTGGCATCGAGCCCAGTGGACACACGACCGCCAAACTTCACATTAGCACTCCTTCACATGCCCCCTCCGAGAATCTGATTCGATTCTCCTCGAAGGTCTTGCAGAAGTCTTTCCGATCTCTCATTCTCAAAGTATCCGGGGAGGGGACGCCGCAACGAGCATGTTTCTTGCTAGTTCACGAAAAAATGATTCCCAGGAGCTTATGACACTCGCTGATTTCACGGAAATGTTCCGCGAGGGATACTTTGTAGTGGCACCTGTCGGGGATGTCATATGGTCCCTAGAGCCACTCTGGCTCGCCGTGTGCCTCGCACGGATACTATCACACACATCTCCATGAATGTCGTTTGCATTTCTGCAGGGACAACTTGCTTCGTCAGGAGTCTCGTAAATCGAGACGAGCGAGAGCATGCTTCGGAATCCGCGTTTTCCACGCTCATCTTTACCCGACTCATGGAGAACGGATTTTCCAGGCTTGAGGAGCAACACTCTTTGTGAACATTCTGCGGAAACATGAGGTCACGAATCAGAATAAAAACTGGCATGAGGATGCCCGAAGCGCGAACAGTATAAGAAGCGAGTTTCGAAATGGCTCTATCTAGAGGTCCCATCTGCGGATCGCTCGATCGAAAAGAAACGCTGCGGTACGATCTCACGCTATTAAGCGGTGGCCCAGCTCTCAGTTCATCGACTATTCAGCCCGACGGCTCTAGGATCCGAGAGTCCAAATAAATCATTCAGTACGGCATATGTATACTGTACTTATGACATACATATTTTAGAGCTGCGATTACCGGCGGAGAAAGCCTTTTGACCCTGCCATTGCGGAGAAGCAGCTCAATTCCTGTCAATAGGTCAATGTACCACGTGCGGCTTATCCCCTGACAGGTTTCTCAAGTAGACAACTGCTTATAATGGACAGGGGAAGCGTCGAACTCGATAGAGGATTTTCGACCATCTACCAGCTCTCTGTCTCAGATATTTTGATCTCGAAGTCCCAATCTTGACCCCGAGGTTTCTACAACATTCTCGAAAGGAATTGCAGTCCTGCCTGCTACCGAAAGCCATGGCTGCCGATTCAATCAGCTGTTCGAAGCTGCAAAGTCGCCCTCTGGGACATCCGAACCTTTTCGAGGCTGGTTGGGGGGGATGGGGCGGGTTACAGCTGATCTTTGACGAAACACTCTCGAGAACTTAACTAGTCTACCCAGAAACTCACTTGAATATGGAAGGTAAACTTCCTTTCCTAACCACCCGGGGATCCAGCGTGCCGTTTGATATCCACAGACTTTCGAAGAAAACCAAATCTACTCGAGCGGGCTACTGCGAGTGGTAGGCGAGAAGGTTGCGCGCTAGTTTCGCTCGGACGCTCCTACTCGGTTATCGACAGTCCAGGAGGCTATCCCGCTTAGCGAACGTTTCCGCTCGAGATTCCTTTGACGGAATGACTGAATTTCACCGTGAATTTCGTCGCTACTTCTGTCAGTCGTCTGGGAGAGGCGCGCCTATTTAACTGATTCCCTAAATGGGGAAAGGGTCATGGGAATAGGCGAGGGATGTGTGTTGGGAACACGTGTGGAAAGAGTCGACCTTGGGAGTGAGAGTTACGGCCTTGACTTCGAGACTGCAGATGTCAACTCGGGGAAGGAAACCCACTCGTTTAGATAAGGTGTCTTCTCGCTCGGTTCGGAGTGAGGAATGCCAACAAAAGGTGTTCCTGGCCGGGGACCATCCGCTAGGATGTAGGCCAGAGTTTTTTCTTTGCTCAAGTTCGTCTCCGCGGAGCCTGCGACTGAAGAGCTGTCCATCGAGGAGGATCCCCGTCAGACTGTGACCCACTTGTGTACCCACGAGGACAGCAGAGCTCATTCCACTGAAGCCGAAAACGAGGCTCATGTGTAGAATTGAAGCTTCACAGATGAATATCAAAACAATGAGTCCGATGCTCGGCGAGTGAGCGCCCTTGCCATGGGGGCCTAGATGAGAATTATGCCCGCTTGATTCCTGGAAAGCGGGCCACTGTAACTAAATATCCCTTCGGTACATCATCCCGGGCGAGACTGAGTTTGTGGTATCTCTCGGCTCCGAAGATCGCCATAGGCACTTTTCTCCGGAGGCTCCTCGCTGCTGAGATGGTGCCGGAATATCTTCGTGATTGTGATACTTTTCGGAAAGAGGGAGAACCCTCCTACGAAGCCTCATATGTCCGATGGAGGCACGCTGTACTTCTGACGGGACTGTGGACGGTGAACGCGATTCGTTTACATAATGATTGAAGGGAAAAAACTTTCGACAGCGAAGGAGTCTGCGACTACTTCTCATCCATGTCGAGTGGAATATCCCTGTCTTGGTAAATTGACTAGAGATTTTATTCCCATTAGACAGGAATCAACCGTTTCCAAATTGACACTGACAGCCGCATGGTACTACGATCTGATCGTTATCAAACTTCTGAGACTCCTCGTCGAATACGATCATTGGCGAGAAGCCGTATTTCTGAGCACAGAGACTGATCTCCCGAGGAGAATTCAGTTTGATGTCACCGGAACAAGCACCTCCCTCGTTCCTGGAAGCGCAAAACATAGAAAGTAGACAAGGCTGCAGCACTTCCGGTTCGAAACAGAGCTTCTTTCAATCGAAGACGTCCGCGGAATAGGCGTTGTCTCCCGCTCCCGCGAGCCAGAGGACCTCGGGGAAAGCGATCCTCCGCATGCTACTGAGTTGGCAGTAATCGACCCGGGATCGAGTAGCTCGTTTATTCTGAGTCTCTGTTCAACAGGCGATTATTGCCCGATCGGAACAAAAATGATTCCGGACGGATCACTCACACACAATAGGCGCTATGCACGACCTGACGTCCCGTCAAATATCTCCATTTCCCGTCCTTGTTTTTTCCAATTTCAGGATATTCGTTCGGCTTGGATATTTCACTGCACAGACTCACGAACCCCCCTGGAATGCATATATACATGGAATCGATTCATGGAGAAATACTGGACATGTCTATCTCATACTGGATATGCTCTTGCTGCTTCTTATCGGCCTCCTCCGAAGTCTTGTGCCCCTCATGAGGACAGGGAAGTTTTAAGGTCATCTGAGATAAAGCTGGTGGGGCAAACTGGGAGCGCCTATTCATTCGCATCTCCTAGAACGGAGCAACGACGGAGACTGCATAGGCGAATCGATTGCGTTCGGCGGCGCGAATCTGATCCGTCACCGAATGAGACCAGAGACACAAGTGATGTCACCGGAATCACATTCGAATCAGATGCTGAACTAAATGCCGGCACTGCCTTGACCTAGATGCGCCAATTCGAACATGTTGAGATGCTTCCCCGAACGAGTTATTTCGGAGTATATTCTCTTTTTTCCAGGAAGCTCCAATCATCGTGTATTCGCGTCGCATTAGGCTCTGAAATTTTCCCCAAATGTCCTCGAGTGAACTACTGTCCATCACTCAGATGCCCGATGAGCACAACTTCCGAGATTCACTTCGAGAGACGATGAGCAGACTCGACGACGGGGAACTTCCGTGGGAAACAAACACTTCCCAGGGATGCTCCGAGAAAAAACAGGCTAGACTAAATCCTCCAATTTGTAGCAGCGGCGGAACATGAGAGCGATGTTGCAAGTTTTCTGAATGAGGGTCTTACCGCTCCTTCTTCTGCGTGACAGAAGCCGCGCTTTCGTATCGTTTTCCGCCCCTTCCGATGAAAACAATTTTCCTTTAACCAGGCCGGTCGTTTGAGCTGCTGTTTCGAGCACATCCAGAAGTTTCATGATCGTCTTCCTAGAAGCGACAGCAACAACTTCAGGGATGCGGACAACCCGGAAACGCTTTGCCAAACGGCGAGACGCATCTCTATTCGTCGGCATTCCATTGAATCAACGTAAAGGGTTCGATGGAAGATCTAGAGCCTGCGGGCGGAACTCACCTCAGCAGAAAGTAGCTGGGCGTTGAAAATCGAGATTAGATTTATTTGTTCAGAGCACTATCCGGGAATTCTGATCAAAAGGTGTTCTATCGAGCTCGTCGCCCGAAAAGTTTGTTCTTCTCATGAGAGCGGAACTTCAGCGTGACTGACTGCGTATTCGGTCGTCAAGGTGAATCATCCTCTCGGAGTCGAGAGCCTAGCACAGAACATACCTCGTTCTCGTTACGTTGTCTTTGCTGAAACCTCGGATGTCATCAAAAGAGCACACGGTCGCATTCCCGGGACACGTTGGCGGAGGTCCGAACTTGACCTGAGGTGGCAGACTGCTTCCGTTTTCGAAACTGAAGTTCGGCAGCTTTACGTTCAGGCTGAGGCTGCCGCCGACGCACAGAGACACCAGCATCAGAACTGTCACATGATGAGGAAACTCCATTGGCCGCAGTTTTCGTAAGACCGTCGAGTACGGGGAGACAGCGATGGCTTGAAGTTCTGGAGACGTCGCTTAGCGTTGCTTTGCGGCGCTGCTCTTGCTCTCAAGGTCGTGTTTGGCATCGACCTGGGTGTAAACTGGTCGAAGAGAAGAGTTCCTCGACACGCGGACGGGATTACGAGAAACTCAGGCAAACAATCGAACTCACCGTTTATTTGAATAGGGCGCGAAACGCCCTCTAGAAGGCACGAATTAGCTGGTTTGTTGCGATTGTTGTTCCGTCTCTTCATTGATGCTCGAAGAGCAAACACGGTACGCGAGCGGTCTCACTTCAGTAGCGCTCACGGCCGCTACCGGTGCCAACAACCGGGAACATTTTGCGTTTGACGTCGGCGTGAATCCTTAAATAGTAATAATTTCAGCACTCAGGGAATTCCGCTCTTTTTCACCCTCGATTTGATTTCTCGCGATTGTCACCATTCATAAGCGGTGTCCTCTGAGTCGCATAAAGAGAGCACGCCAACATCGCTCGGAGTTGAAATTCAGAGAAACTCATGCAGACCTTTCTGCATGGAGACAGATTGCCCGCTCGACTTTCGTCTAAATTGAATGCAACACGCAACGGCAGATCCGGAGAGGGAGGGGAGCGCTCTGGAAAAGCCTTCAGTCCATCGATGATTCACGTTCGCGCTTCCGACGCGACCATGAAACGACATGACGGAGAAGGAAAAGCATGTATGTAAGCCTCTCGGCGGCGAAAAGTCGCGCGTGAACAGCACGCTTCCCTTCACAGTCGATGGGGAGATCAGGGGACGGACACCGAGTACCGGAGACTAATGCACGGTGTCGACCAAGATAAACAAAACCGAGTCGGCGATCGTTGTGATCCGCTTATCCGATGATTAGGTTACCAGATCGCAATGAGCTTTTCCCAATCATGCCCATCGCGTTTCTCGATCTATGGGAGTCAATTTTGCCTCATGATTCCCTCGGTTGGGAGAGCCCAGGATGTTCAAGCCAGGACTAATTTCGCGAAAGCGATTTATTGAACCGAACTCTCGGGCATAATTTCACACGTGCATCCACAGGGAACTCTGATCCTTTCGACCTGATACTGATTTCCGTTGATGACCGGGAGCGATATTTCTCCGAAGCGTTGACTGCAGCGGCTGTTGACCACAGTTTGACACGGCCCGGAAGCATACTTGCTGCAGAATGAAAACGCATGAGAGCTACCCCCAGGATGACCAGTAGTTCTGTGGCTGTTGGGAATGCCCATCATGTCTGGGGAACCACTTGGCGAGACCCTCAGAGTCCCGAAGACTCACCCGCATTGAGTTGATGTCACCTCCACGTCGCCTCCGAGGAGCACCCACTGTCCGCGGATATTCTGCCCCACTTCGGGGATGAGTACTTCGACGCGTTCGTCACAAAAACTCTCCGCTATCGACAGACGTTGAATTCTGTCAAAAGCTGGATGCTGCACCCCTCCGATACCAGTACGATAAATTCACTTGTCCGTACTCACTGCTCTGTCCTGAGTCGAGGGTGTAACGACTCGAGTCCGAATTTTTCAGGGATTCGCTTGCTTCATGGGACATCTCGGAGTCGAATAGCGGCCTCCGTACCAGACCTGTGGCTGCCAAAGCCTTGTTCAAGAGACGTCTTTTGAGCCGCGTGACAGATCTGTCGATTCAACAAGCGGCTTGATGGGGAGCCATCTCCGACGAAAATATTCCGTCCTCATATCCAGGGAGCGGATTGCTGGAACACCCACCTTATAAGGTCCAGGTTGAAAGCAACATCCACTTTCTCGCTGAAAGTCGTCTTATTGGAGGTCTTCGATAAGGCAGCGTCCAAAGTGCAAAGATATACGCCATCGGGACATTTCGGTACCAGGACCGAAGGGAAGAAGCTTGTGAACGCGCAGATGTCATCGTTCAAGAGAGCAAGCGACAGAGCTAGAAACTCAATGCACTTCATTCCACCAGCGCTCATCGTGGCTCACCGATTTTGAATGATGGCAACGAACAGCGACGTCGGAGAGAACGAATCGGAATTCCAGATGAATTCTACTCTGATACTTCGTTACATGCAACACAGATCGCCAATGAAGCAGATTCCCGCCGATATTATTGAGGTTTCTCCGCCCGGTCTCGCGGCATTTCTGTGACATCTCGAGCTTTAGAGGCGCTGAGCAGAATATTTCCAAAGCCACATGACTCCATCAGACAGATCATATCGCACACGTTCGCGGTGGGAAGGGAGAGCTCCACTGATGAACTTCCGCCTATCTAAGACTCCTGATGAGCCTTCCCGGTCCCAACTGCCTATGAAACTTGACTGACCATATCTCTGAGGAATACCGGTGGGATCTCTCTTGATGACCGACGGAAGCATCCGGAGGGAGCCCAGAGTCTTTTCTAGGGGACGCGATCCGAAAATTCGCTCTGCCTCTTGGTCCCGATGATTGCTTCGCGGAGGGATAGAGCGATGGGTAGTTTTCAGATTCTTCGACGTGGGGAGAACTCATGAATTCAGAGTACATATATTGATTAGCCCAGAGACCGTCTCTATCACATCGACTAGAGTAGAGGACCATCCTACGCGGAGCAGTGGAGAAGTGATACATCTATAGAAAACGAACAATCAGACGATGAGATTGCCATGTCCAGGAGGAGCATTAGCTGGTATCGATTGAACATCCTAGGCGCGGAAAATAATCCTCCGACTGTATCGATTCCTCCGAGCCTCAATCGTCTCGTAGACGAAACCGAGGGTAGAGACAGCGATCCCGATTGCGTAAAAATATCCCACACCTTCGAGGTTCTCCGCGGCCAATGGCTCAAGGGTGACATCAAGTGTCTTGGAGCTGCATCGGTAATAAGGTTCCAATCTCCACTTGATGTTCTGATGGAAGATATACGATTCGCCTATCCACAAGCGTCTACGATAGAAAAATGGGTCATTCATGTCAAATCTCGTTAGCTCGGAACCCAGTATTCACGGCAATCGAGACATCCTTGATTCATATCAAATTTCATTTACTCACACGTGCTGTATCTTCTCTCGAATCTCCCAAGACATGTGTTTCGCAAGCGCCAGATAGCCCGACAGGTGCATAGCGGCACCGTGGCTGATTTGAATTCTCGGGCACGTCCCTGTCTGACGCATCAATTTCACAATGGCACCCATAGCCATTTCATCGGACGCGACAAGAACGCCTTCACCATCGATGATTTCGTCGAGGATCTTCTCGAAGCCTGGACTCAGTGAGAGGAAGCCGTCGCGCGCTTCGAGTCTTGGAGCCAATTTCTTCAGGACAGGATGATCGCTACGAGTGAACATCGCGTATAGCAGATTGCCCTTCTCGGCAAATATTTTGACGTTTTTGAAGCGCAACAAGTCCTCATAGCTGTTGACGTAGTCCTGCTCCGTCTTGAATACCAAGCTGCTTTTGAGATCCGCTTCCAGCGAACTGACCAAAAAGAGGCTCGTGGGGAGCATGAAAGATACCGCACACCAGCGGAGCCATTGGCGTGGAGGTGAAACTTCGGCTGGGCGGTAAAGGAAAGGACCACCATTGGCGCTTATTCTTGACGACCGAAAGGGAAGAAAACCAAGTCGGTTTCGAGGTTATTTGAAGAAAACTCGATTCTCCAACAGGAGGTGCACTCACGCATTGGGAAGAAACGCGCGTACCAGAACCAGATGTAGCCTGCGAAGCCTCGTCTCTTCTTGTCGGCCTCATGGAAAGAAACCAGCGAATCCATCCAATGGAGGATGGCGGTACATGCTGAGAGAAGCACCAGCGTCAGAGCGAGGTAGCACCAAACCGCAGGTTTGAAGACCTTCACAAAACCCCATGGATCGACGTATGAATCAGGCTTCCGGGTCAGGAGTCGAATGCCTTGTGATGTGAAATGCGCGTTGTAGTCGAAGTCAATCACTCGATCCGGGGTCGGTATCGAAGGAGCGCATAACATCTCGGCTCTCTGGAATAAGACCATCAGGAAGCAGCTACAGGGTGGTCTCGGGAGCGGATGTAATTGAGGAATAAGAATACGAAGGAAGGAGCATGATAAGGTACCCCTCTCTGCAGCAATCCCAAAACACCATCGTACATCCCGTCTTCTCCTTTGCCTCCGTAGACTGAGCCAACTCCATTCACGATCACGGGTCTATGGGAGAGAGTTTAGACTGGGTTATTACCTACATTAGCGAGCGTCGAGCAGACACATCTCGGGACTAGGTTCCTCACTTAGCTTTCATGAAGCGAGCGATAGCTTCAATGAAGATCACCATGGGTCCATCGAGCCGCATTGAGCCGTTCCCTAGGTCTTCCATTCGGATATAGGGCTGCAACTATTTTCGGATCGGATGAGCTCGAAGTTCTCTAATGTGAAGATACATGAGAGGGAGGAGCGAGAGTCGATACTCACTGACAGTCCTGCCAAGCGGAGAATTCCGTCGTCGAGTGATTCGTTGCAATCCAATATTTTTGGAAGCACGATGGGGCAGTCGCGGCATGCCATCTTTGGCTTCCGAACCTACTATGGCCACCATTCGCTCGAGACCCGCTGGTCAATAGTCGCCTAATCATTGATGATATCCCCATTAGGTAAGGGAACATGCTAGGCACGGCGTGTAATGAATGTTGCACACTACAGGAACCTGGTGTCGATCTTGTAAGCGGCGGAGAAACCAACAGAGCGAACGAGAACAACCTTCCCGCTGGACGACCGCTCTGACGGCATCACCGTGCGCCGGACTCCCGAGGATCCCAGAGAATATTTTTCTCCTCTCCGGTCGATTATACATACATGTACTCCCGGACATCCCTAGGGAACCAAACTGTATCCACTTCCCGACTCGATGGTAGGGAGCCCACTCGTGAGAAAACATGTTTGCTCAGTCGATTCATTGGCGACCATACTGAGTCAGGCGTCCTTCCATACTTGCACCCCCGATCTTTTTCCTAATCAAGTCAATCCGGTGCAGTCTGTCGCTGAAGACCGGGCATCAGCTGTCCGAAACGGCTAATGACCGGAGCTCGAACGCTTTGAGGGCGTAATCGCGTTTAAGAAACACTGCGAAACTCTTTGAATAACCTGAAATACCTAAATTGTGACATCCTGACGAGCAGAGCTTGGCATCTACGAGCATCAGGAGCACGGGGATCGCAGAGTCTCCAACGATATCGGTTTCTCTGCGCGTCCATCAATTCATAGATGAAATCGATTATGAGAGCTACGATCCCTATCTATGTAGCGTAGATGCATAGATGTCCATAATCTTTGAGATTCTCCACGACTAAAGCCTCTTGTGTAACATCAATAGTCCGGGTGGTATCGGTGATACGTAGTGAGGTTCCATTCTCTCAGAACCTTGATGTTGATACGGAAGATGAACGATTCGCTTATTATTTCGCAGCTTCGAGTCGGCGCAAGTGATTGCCTACAATTCGGTATTTTCGGAATCACGAAGAAGTGATCGCGACACGCCGTGTTCGTGCCTGCGATATAACGAGGCTAGGTGAGTCTGTCTCCTGCTCTAGAGACCCCACTCAGTCGATCAGACGACCGATCTTTGAAGATACATTTCTCCGATACTGCAACATGCTGAGGAGCTTCCCGAAGATCGTGGCTAATGATTGCTCAAGTTGGACAGGTCTCATCGCCAGTTCATCGCCATTCATCAGACGGGGAATACACATAGAGGAGAATCGTGACAGCACCGTCGCTATCGTTCGCGTTTACCCCCTACTGCCCCCAGGATGAATCATCAATTCGTAGATCGACAGCACGCCCCGGGTCTCGCCCCGAGTTTCTTCAGAAAATGAGGGTCCTTGCAGCGGCGATCGCCCTTCTTCGTCGACTCTCCGTCGAACTCGCATATCGAAGCTCTGAAGAATTGCAGATCATAGCTAGGAGCAAGTAGCTCGAGCCATCATGGAGTCCCGTGGATTAATATTTAAAACGAATGATCCGTTCTCATTGGAGCTCCGGCGGAAGTTTCCCCGAGACCGGGTCGGCTAAAATCAATCAATCGGTCAATCAGGCATCCGACTGAAGGAAACTGATACACACGACACTCCGCCAAGTTTCTGCCAAAAGGGCATTTCTTCCGCCGAGGAACCGCTTCCAATCGAGTACTGGACCTTCGAAGAGAGCCGTTGCAGTCAGTCATGCCCCGAGGATACCCGACTCAGAGGGCGCTCGCGCTCCTTCTAATGAATCCGAAATGCCCCGGTATTGGTCAAGATATCTTTCATCGATGAGAGCGTACCGTGGACTCGATAGAGAAAAAAACTCCCTCCCCTTCCTGATATAGCGCCGGGCATCCTCGAAAGCTCGCATCGAGAGAAATTCAACGATAATCCACTTCTTGAGCCCGGAGAACGCTTTTTCGATTTCTGGCTGGACCCCTACCTTGTCTTGGGGACCCTTCTGGATTATTTCATTCAGCTTACCCTCCAAATCCTCAATGGTCTCTTCGATGTGTCAACGATTGAGGAGCTGCAAACGAGAGGAAATTGAACCCTCTCTAGGTCTGTGGTGAGCCCTCGAATCAGTCGTGAGATCTGTCTGTCGGCTGTTTGGCACCGTTCCGGCGTCCTGCCATGCTATCCAGACAGCTCGATTGGCGGCTCGATCAACGAGCAAATGCTTCCGCGCTCCCGATTCCCTGCTTTGATTACACGAATCTCCCCTCTACCAATTCTTCGGGACTGATGTCATCCATATGAGATGCCTATTCCTGATGTCAGATCAGGGAGCCCACCGTTCATCAGATAGCATTTGACACATATTCGCGCTGCAAATATGTATCATCTTCTATAGACCCGCTAAAACAAGATTTCCGCTCTCGCTGGATTATCGGAATCTCGGTGGGGCTACGTCACCCTCGAACTTCGATCAGATTTATGTAGGAGTGGAGGAAGGAGCTCGAAGACGTCAAAGACTCCCCCGAACAGCTGACAGTGAGGAGGAACTTTCGAATTTGCCGCCAAGATGTTCTCTCCTTGGGGTCGCGCCTGCGCGAATGTTACGACTGTTGTGGGCAAGCGGCGGCCGCAGTGATGGTGTTCCCTGCTGCTGCTCCTACGGTTAGTGTTGTCTGACTGAGTTGGCTGTGGCGGTCTTCCATCGAAACGAAGCTGTGGTTCCTTCGAGTCGTCTTCGTGATCTCCGGACTTCATGTGACGCAACTCGACGCCTCCACTAGAGACTCCTCATGAGCTGTGAGTTGCGCTGATTGGCTGTCGCACATAGGCAGGAATGTCGTATCAAGCGTTGACGGTCGGAAGTTTCATTGGCTGTTTGTTTTGCCTCGAAGACGGACTGAGATTGAGTAATGTTGTAGTAGAGGTGTCAATTGATGGTGTACTGAATCATGATTGACATTCCTTCGACAGGGGATATGCCACGCAATCGACCGTGTCAGATGTATCTCGAGAAGAGAGAAGGTGAATTTCGAGAGAAGCGGTAGTCTCGAGCCGCAGAGATACTTTCTCCGCTCGCTCGCAGTTAGAGGATGCTCCCTATCGCGACTCGGCTCTTGTTGTTGGTGACCTTCACTCGCGTTTTCGAAATGGCGTGAAGTTCACTCCACGTTTTGACCTCAGGAAGGGCTGCAGGCCGTGGAGCGGATCCGGAAGGGCAGCTGAGGTTCCGGCCAAGGTTGAGATCGCGCTCGGTCCCGAGCTCGATATTCTCGCATCAAAATGCTGAGCGAATGAACTGCGAGTATCGAAACGGAATGGTGTTCGGGGTCAATTCTACTCGACATGCGATCCCTTGCCACGCGAGACTCGGTGATCTTCATGCTCTTCCGTCCCCCGAATTGAATGTCAATTCTCGGGAGAAACTTCCGAGGACTCTCGTTCCGCAGAGTGGCAGGGTAATTCGAATTCTGAGAGAGAATGCCGTCGAATTCGCAAGGAACTGAAATTCTCTGTGTAGGTACCCTTGCCAGGAGCCTTGTGTCGGTGCAGAACATCGCTGTTGTTTGAAAAATGGCGAAGTGGACTGAACCAGACCGAGCTGACTGGTCAGACCAACCCAGAGCAAACTACGGCGGATGGGTGAGACGTCGGGTTATTCATCTCTGAAGTGCTTCAGGGGACGGGACAGCTCAATGTTCCGGAGGTTTTCTGTTATTCGGTCGGCGAACTGCTGTTGCGTTTTCAGACAGACGGACCGGCAGTTCTGAGTGGCTCTGCTGCCAGACAGTAATTATTCGATGCGTTCTGCAAAAAAATATGTTCTCCCCCACCCCACTATTCGTGAAACTCAATGAATCAAGCTTTCTTAGACGGTTGGAGCTCAGTAGCAAGACTTATCACCAGTATGGACGGTGAACCTTGGAAAATCTGTGATTTAACGGCTTGTTTTCGAGTGGAATAGCTCCCGCCACATCTGTTGTTCTGCGATCAAGAATCAGCTGAGCTCTCTGGCTACCGAATAGCGGCGACTGGCGAATCCTATCAATCCCGATCTAGATTTCAGAATTAGAGGCTTCCAGTGTACAGAGAAGTCGCTCGATTGCAGCGACTTTAGCCCTTCTACAAGGCCAATGGAAGGTAGAAACTTGTCTCCATTGAAACGCTCAGCCTTTTTCGAGCAGACTTCTGGTCGTCGTACTCGCTCGCAGCGAATAACCGTCGCATACTCCGTGAGAGCTGGTTGGAGACGCTGTGGTCCACGTAACTCGAAGGCGTTCTGGTATCATGTTTTGTCCGATCCGTTAGAGGTGCATAATACGGGGAATCCGCCGTGTGATCATTCTCCTCTAACAAGGTAGTCGTCCCAGTGATAGAGATAATCGGGGGCCGAGGAAGAGCTACTCTCGAAAGCGACGGTGAGCATTCTACTGATCGTTGCACTGGTGCCCGCTATCGTATCCTCCCGAACTTCTCGAGCGGCTATAGACTGATCCATGAGATCGTTTTCCCTGAAGCAGGCGGAAATCGGCGAACGACATGCTCAAATTTGATCTTCTCTGCAAGTTTCTCAAAGGGAAAATTTCATAGTTTTCCGATTTGCTCGAGCTTGCATATCCTCTGGAATGCCCCGATCGAGAATGGACCCCATGCAGAATCTGATCGGGGCTTGGAATTCATGGTCCTCAGAGGCGCTGAGTATCATGACTCGATCATCAATTTTAGCAATACGTTGACCCCCCTGCTGAGTCTTGCAAGCCTTACTGCGGTGCGGTGCCTTGGTCGAATAGGTATGACATCCCCGGATATCGGGGTGATATCAGTTGCCGTATGCTTACAGAAGAGGCAGGTCAAGCTCGGACTAGGCCTTCGTCTTTCAGCTATGTAGCTCTGCTGATGGATTTGTTTCAATGCACGTCGTAGCCAATCAGACCCATCTCTATTCTCGGGTACCGAGCGTTCTCGGAGACCACAGCAACAGTGACCGCGGAACGCTCCTTCTGACACAGAGCACTTTCACTCTCGATCGGTCACGAGCCGCGGAGTGGTGATATCGTTAAATATGTATTGCGATCCAATATTGCAGCGTCCGCGAAGATCCACCAGATCGACGGTCGGGGTGGTTGCTGGCACACTCCCTATTTATTCTTTTTTCTAACAGTAATCAGGAGGTGTCACGTAGTCTGATGGAATCGCTCCCCTGCGATTCCGATCGAAGGCGAAATGTCAAGTCTGGATGGATAGTAGGGAATAAGCATGCGACAGCGCGCGGAAGAAATCGGGCCTCGCTCCATCATTGACGATCCAGCTCGGGTTGTAGTAGATCCTATCTCGGAGTCTAGCTTGCCGACGTTGATGACATTTAATTTCGGGATCCTGTCTCTGCTCAGCATTGGCAGGCGAGGTTCAGCGCGACCAATCGCTGATTAGAGCGGCACGGGGTATCTTCGGGTCGCCGCAGGCAATAACCGTACTCGTGGAGAATGGTGGCGGAGCAGATTAGCAATCCGGTGTCCGCGACCCGAGCTCCGACGTCGAGTCAGACGACGGCAAAGGTCTATATCATCAGCGATTTGGAAAGGAATAAGTCAGATTGTGCACTCTACCTAAGCCGAGATTCTCCGACCTGTGCTGTTTTCCCGCCGATTGTTTTAATCAGTATTCTGGGGGCGATCGGGAATGGGAATTCCCGATTATCTCGGTGGATGGCGCAGAGATTTCGCAAAAGTCGAGGATCATGACAGCTCTGATCTGCTCTGAGTCCTTGAAAGAGTATCCGAAAAGAGGTCTCGGAAAAAAAATTGCCTGTCTGGGAAACCTAGCTCGACACGCAGTGCCTCACAGGTCTTGCGAATCCACCAGACAACACGATACATATACAAAGCATTTCTTCGCAGGCGAACGTGGAAATCGAGACGGTGTGTCGCGTCGATCTTCTCCCGACGGATCGAAGCTCTGAAAATGCAGCAAATCGGAATCGCCCGCTGGGGATTTTCTGGCATCTCGAGTGACTTCAGGACGATCGGACAGAATTCTACAGACGTTCCGGCGTCTGGTTCTTCCGCTGGCTCGGAAGGGGGATGTTGCCTCAATGAAGGATACGATTTCCCTCAAAAACAGCAAACGACTCCCCAGCAAGCTCTGCTCAACGTTCTCGGGAGACATCTGCTCGCATACGGTCAGTGATATTACGCTCTTCGATGGGTGGAGTCCAGAAAAATTTCGAGCGACAAAGCTCCAAATTTAGGATCTTGCGTTGAAGGACGTCGATATTCGTCGGAGACCTTGCTATTTTTATCCGCCAGAGTGCACTCCGTTCTCTCGAGCTGTCGAGCGGTTCGTTCTCGTGATTGACTCGGGGTTCGGGGTCAATGTTAATGTTTCTCGTCGGTGTGGCGCTAAAGAAAAGGAATCACGAAATCGGCTTCCAAAAAAAACTATCGGAATCTTAATGTAGGAGTCTCCGGCGAACGGCTTCTCCAGTCTTATCTTCTCAGCTTATACAAGTTCGAAGAGCTCTTGCACAGCTCCCTTCTTGGGTCTGCGGCACTGATTGAGCAGCTCTTCTCTCTTCGAATTTCCATGAGATATCGAATCACGTTCCTTTTGGCAATATCGGAGCCGCCGCGCCGTCCTCGTATCGAGAAAGAAGAAGAATGATCCGTAGGTCGAGACTCTCCCTAGACACCAGCATCGAGACTCATGATCTTTTCCTCTAGCAGGTTCCGCGTATACCTCGCCGGGCATGCTCTCCAGCAACTCGTCGTCCTGTTCAGGGGGCTGTGGCGGTAACGGAGAATGTCGACAGGGCGTGTGTTACTGCAAGGTGGAGTTTGCTGGAGGCCGTTGTCAAGAGCACAACCTATCATTTTACATCGCGTTTTCGACCATTTTCTACACCATTTGCGCCATCAGTTTTGTGCAATTGGTGATCTGCATCCGATGCGAATTCCAACGGCACAAGCATTCGCTGCCAAAGGCCTTGAGACTCACCACGCAGAAGGCTCTCTACGGATTGATTTGCGTGGCGACGGCTCTCCGTGGATTCTACTACTCGAGCCCTGACAACTCTGAGCTGCAATGGGCCAAGAGTCTCCTGACAGCGTACTATCCCCTCCTATTGACCGGTGAGAACTTAAGTGCGATATGTAGCTAGGTGGAATCCACAGAGAGATCATTTCATTTAGACTGCTCTGGGGCGACTCTCCCCGGAGAGCGGCACTCGATGAGGATACTTAACTTTTGCAAATGTCACGTCTGATCCTTCCGATGGACACATAGCCGACCGGAGAATAAAGGACACGGCGGGAGTCTGCTCTCCTCCCTCGAGATCATAGAGCTCCTTGTAACACTTTTTCCATGGACGCTCGGTGACCTCTCATAGCTTAGATTCTGTCACGCCAAGTCCATTAACCTTTATAGCAGCCCGTCCACTTATTTCGGCGGTCTTCCGTGCTCTCGTGGAAGCAACACGTAGACTGCGTAGCTTGGGTTAGTGGACCACGTTTCCGCCTGGCTTGGAAACTCTGTGAGGCATGGCTTGAAGCCGATCCTCTTCAAGATCTCGGATGGATCCTCAGAAGTTCCGCAACGGAAGGCGTTTGAACTAGGGAAAAGCTACACCATGCATTGTATGTCGTGATTTCAGGTTCGTCCATCATCGTCTGTCTGTGGGCGGAGATTTTCCATGTGCGAGAAGCCCGGATCGACCCACCCGGTTTCCTATCGAAGTCTCTTCTCGGATTCTTGGTGTTCAACTTTGTGTCGTACTCGCTTCTTATTCTGGAGATGATATCATCCCATCTCTCCGGTGAGTCCGACGAGGTGCTGGGCCATTGATCAGCTTACGAGATTTCGACCGCGGACTAAATCCATTCTTGGAAAACGACGGGATTTCAGCGGAGAGCCGCTTGCTTATCCGAGAGGTTTTCACCCGCAGGCTACCGAGAGGATGAGCGGCTCCTGTTATTCCGAATCTTCAACGGCTCGTTCGCCATTCTGATGGTGCTTGTGGTGGTGGTTTTCCTCATTTATGGTGTGGAAGTATTTGTGAAGGTCCGAGGAGCATTCCTCTCGAACATGGGGCCTCATTCACTCGGGAATCACGTCCCTGACAGGTTCGCATTGAAAATTATTTCCTCATCGATTTTTTTTCCAAGATAATTTCCACAATGATCAAAGAAGGAATTGCCAGGAAGTCCGGAGGATAAATTGAATTCATTGGTACAGCTCACGAGGGTCGAATACACATGAACGAGCCCTCCACTAACGAAATTATTTTGCAGATCTCAACTTCACCAAAGTCGTGTCGGTTTGGTCACTTACGCCACCCTTACCCTGGTTACGGCTTTATTTATCTTGTCGGACATTTCTGGTCCTCTGTGGAAAGACCACGTGCCGCTGGTGTCACGGAACTTTTACGAAGTCTCGTTCCGAGTCATCGAAATAGGATTGGCGCTGTGGTTCCCTTGCGTCTTGTGGAATTGCGTCCAACCGCAACAGCTCTGGATCCTGAACCCCAAGAAACTCCTCATGAGGAAACCTCCGCAGACCAATGTCTACGAAGAGCTCTCACGATTTAATGGTACGCGATCGAGTGCTGCAGAGTCAGACTCACTGAAATCGATTCATAGTTATCCTCCTCTCTCTATCTCCCCCCCCCAATTAAGCTAAAGAAAAATTGTCGTTACAGATCTCGGATCCGTCGAGCGTTTGGGACCTCCGGAATGCTTCATCTGCTACGATAGCGAACGCGAGAACGCCGGGCCCCTCATCAGACCGTGCAATTGCCGCGGAGACGTCTCAGTCGTTCATCACGATTGTTTGAAGACTTGGCTCGTAGAGAGCGCTGGCAGTTCCCAATGCAGCCGCTGCAAGGTGTGCAACGAAGAGTACGTTCTGGAGCGTGGAGGGGTGTGGCTGCCGTCCGGACTTTCGACGGTGAATTGGATGCAGACTTGTTTCGTCGTCGCCTTGATGGGCTGTTCGGCGACCGCCGCGATACTTGTTGTCAAACTATACACCCACATTGCGCTGAGATCTCTCTCGGTCGGCTTGGCCGCCTTGATCCAATACGTATGTTTACGGGTCCTCGGCGTGGGTGTGCTGGCTGCCTACAAACGAGCCCGTTTTTCGGCGGTTCGGATCATATCGAGGAAACTCAATCACGGACGCGAGGCATCGGCCGCTCTGATGGCTGCCGCGAAAGAAAGTCATCACACCGTAGCGGCTGCAGTCAAGCATGAGCTCGCTGCCGTGCATCAGAATCAAAAAATGACGTCGCAGACGCCGGTGCATCAGATTTCGCCCGAGACGGCCAACACGTCGATGTGACTCAATCGATAAGGAACGTCGAGAATACTCGAGACTGTTCACTTCCTGTAAACTATGGTGTGTAAGGTCGGTGGCTCTCGAATCTCATCTTCGGAAACGTCTGAACGTCATCTGAAATTGCTGGAAATTTCGGAAGGGACGTGACTGCTCCTAATTGATCGCTCACGAAAGAACCGTGAACCGTGAATAGCACAAAACGTGTCCGATTCGGGAGCGGAGGAATATCCCGTTGGAGAACCTAGACGGAGTTTTGTGGTCACCGTAAATTGATATTCGCATGAGTATTAGTCGGGACTCGTAGTTGCTTGCGTAGCGACGAGAAGCCTTAGTGTCAAAAACTGTACGTGTTCGTGAGTTTTCAGAAAACACACCCTCAAACAACGGTGCCAATGAGCACTTTGAGCTCCAGGGGATGGCTCGAAACCGTAGATCGCATCCCACGATCGTTTGAATATGTTTGGACGTAGTATCGAGAGGTCACAAGTAGTTGGCACTACCTTATCCACTAATCGGCACAGTGATCCAAGCGTCTGGCTCGGGATTATATCTGACGACCTGAAGCACGCAATAGAGGATTCGGCTGGAGAATAATCAGTAGAATCTCCCATCGACGCTATGATAGCCCCCTAGAAAGCCCAACATGATGATTAAGAGAGAGAGATTCACGTTGATAAGAGAACTTCGCTCGCTGGTTGGGGATCGGCAGCCCTCTCGATGTGATATTTGTCAACAGTTCGATTTCGATTTTAAACACCTGGACTTGATCAATACAACCATTGTCTACACCCTCAGGTGGCGGCGCGCTGGGCGTGAGGCCGCTAAGTTAACCCTACCCTGTACAAAAACTGCAATAAAGTATCATCTTTATTTCTCAGATACCTTTCTATTTCAATCGTCTCCCACAAGACATTGCGGTCCGCAACGGGACTACCGAAACGCCCGAATATATGTACTTCGTCGAATTGACACCACATCACTCTGTTGTCACCGCTAGTATTCAGGGCCGTCAACACCAGGGTTCCTGTCCTGATGCGTTGGTCCACCTCATTGCATACCGCGGGCCCATCCACTTCGGCCCAGGCGAGTTGAGGTTCCAAAACTATTTCGCGCCGTCTCACAATCCGAGCCCGTAGCCCTACGACGGAGAAGTTTCGGGACTCGGGAATCATTCTCGAGGAAGCTTTGCAGCGAGCTTCGAGGACCTAACAGCTGATCCAGGCTGATTCCACCTATCAGTTCCCATCGAGCCGGAGTCTCAGGAATCGTGGACGGATGTCATCTTCGCCTGCGGCTCCATTGGAACTGCCGTATCCCTGGGCATCCATTCAATCGGATGAGTGGATTCCGAGCCGGTATGTGTGGTGGCCACCCGGTGTATGTAGTAGGGTGTAAGTGTTCCCCCGGTGAATCGACCAAGAAAGCGACACAAAAATCTTGAATCTTATTCAAGACCGTAAGAACCCAAGAGCGTCGAACCGAATTTTTCGGGAAGCCTTGAAACCCTAGGCATCTTGATGGGACGCCAGTGTGTCGGATCACAAGAAAGCGGGAGAGCTCAGACGTGAAGACATCCAATCCAGGTGAAGGTACATCTAGTCACTCGTTTCTAATCGAGCTCGCGGGTCCAGGTGATGTATCCGTCTCAAGAGATCTGCTCTGCTCGGAGAAGGAGCAAGACGATGAAATCATTATACAAGCTTTTCTCCTCCAGATCCCTCCAGTGGCAACTCGCCGCTATTCGGCGAATTGCACGAAAAATGGCGCTCTCCCATTAGAGCTCGACGTTTCCCTGTTCTTTCTCGAAGCTCGTAATGACTTCTAGGCCTCGATGGAAGATGGAGAAGCTGTAAATGAGATCTCTTCGGATACGGGACGTTTCATTGAGAACTTCAGGAAAGGCTAGTCTGGAGGTGGGAGGGAGGCTTGTCGCGCCCCCTTCGCGGGTTATCAGATTTGAGGAAGGGTAGTTCGAGCGTTTAAACTCGAAATAATCAGAGTCGAGCACCGAGGAAGGAGATCCGCAAGCCTCTAGCCGCAGGAAGATCTCATTACAGGTTCCATGTGGTTTCGAAGGGCATTGCGAGTTTCAGATTGCTTTAGGCGGCATCGTTGTCTTTTTCGGAATCCACGAAAACCGAGCATGTCGCTCGGCGATGAATCACGGCGACAAGCGGCCGGAAATCGAAATTCGTACCAAAAATCCGAGGCGAACGTGCGGCCGAGCGACGGTATTCTGGTGCTGCCTCTCTGGGGTGAACGATCGCCGATCCACCTGAACAGCTGATGTGTGGAGACCTCTTGTCGTCGGTGATATCAGCTGAACGACGGGAGGCTCTCGCAAGCGACGGCTTAGCACTCGTGTCACAGATAGAGACCGATCACCATGACCGGTCTCCCAATCCCTCTGGTTATGGCGGCCTCTCTAAAAAGCGCGCTGTCCACCGACCGGTGAGACTTCGTCCCGACGATCCCGAGCCAGTGGCAGGCAAAACCGAAAATGCGTCGACAGGCCGTAGCCGTAGTCCTCTTCTCCGGTCTCATCTGTGTGTTAAGTGAAATCTGTTACACGAAGAGTTTTGGTGGATCGTCTGTGGTCTGTGTATGCAACCCGACGAATTGTAGTGATATCGGTCCAGTGACAGCGGAACATGGCAGGATAACATTTTACGAGAGCTCAATGACGGGTGAGCGCTTCCAGAGGAGTACGGCGGACTTTCTCGAAGATGCCCCGAGAGCCGACATTGATCTCACGGTGAACGTACTGAGTGGAACACTCCAGGAGATCATAGGTTTCGGAGGTGCTTTCACTGATTCCGCTGGGGTCAATTGGGCTTCGCTGTCTCCGGATCTCCAGAAACGGCTGATAACTTCCTATTATAGCCCAGAGGGCTTGGAATACAACATTGGACGAGTCCCTATGGGCGGTTGTGATTTTTCAACGAGGGACTATACGTACGACGATACAGAAGGAGATTTCGAGCTCAAGAACTTCGCGCTCGCTCAGGAAGATATCGAGCTGAAAATCCCGATGATCCAATTCGCGAAGAGCGTCAGTGAAGAAGAAATTTATTTTTATGGATCACCGTGGTCCGCGCCCGCTTGGATGAAGACGAACGGAAAAACTTTCGGTATGGGAGGTCTCAAGGGGTTCCCGGGCGACCAATACTATGAGACGTGGGCAAAGTATTTCGTCAAGTTCTACGAGGCTTACAGAGACCGCGGAGTCGAGATGTGGGGCTTCACTATGCAAAATGAGCCGACAACAGGCTACATCCCCTGGAAATGGCAAACCATGGCGATGAGCCCCTACACCGAACGGGACTTCTTGAAGAAAAATCTCGGTCCCGCACTCTTCAAGGCCACCAACCATTCCATCAAAATCATGGTTCTTGACGATAACCGCGTAGTCTTGCCCTGGTGGGCAAACGTCATATTCGGCGATGCTGAGGCGAATTCGTACGCGGCTGGGGTTGGGGTACATTGGTACCAGGACAACTTGAGGAGCGCATCGGCTCTGGAGAGCACGCATAGGAACCATCCGGACAAGTTCATCCTCAACACCGAGGCCTGCGAAGGTTTTCAACCCTTCGCCACTGCTGTGATCCTGGGTGAGAATTCCGCGAGGTAGCGATTCGAAGATATTTTCATTGTAGGTATCATTCCCCCAGGCCGGGTGTGGTGAGGTACATTTATCACCGATCAAAGGCAGAGAATAATCGACATTCCGGTTTCCCAGGGAGTTGGGAGCGAGCGGAGTCGTACGCTCAAAATATCATCGATGACCTCCGGCACTTCGTGAGCGGCTGGGTCGACTGGAACTTGTTCCTCAATACCCAGGGGGGCCCGAACTGGGTGAAGAATTTCGTAGATTCGCCCATAATCGTGGATGAGAGTGCTCAGGCATTCTACAAGCAGCCGATGTATTACGCACTGGCACACTTCAGCAAATTTCTCCCAAGAGGATCAGTAAGTCGCATCAGAAACAATGGCTTGTCAACAGGGAGCTGTGAGAACGGAGCTTGACGTTGTGGAACAGATTGGCTCACTGAGAGGTCTGTCAATCCTATCGTTCGAACCGCTTATGTCACCGACTCGCTCTATTCCAGGTCCGATTAGACGATACACTCGTCGGCTCCAAGAGGAAGCTAAGTGTTGTGACTTTCCTCCGACCCGATAAGCTGAAAGCGACAATCGTATTAAATCAGAACGATTCAGCAAAGAAAGTTCTCATCAAAGACAGTGACGGGAAATCTTTTATGATCGAGGCGGGTGCAAGGTCCATTATAACGACTCTGCGATAAAACCCGAGGCCCTTTGCGATGAAGAATAAAATTCTCCCAGAAATGTTTGTTCCGACTCGATTCCCTGATGAGGCGGCGCTTGAGGACCTTTAGAAAGCTCTGTCTCCCCGGTGACGAGCTCGTGAGTGCTCGGCAGTTCGGTTTAGAGTTTTCACAGAAGAGACGCAGAACTTATGCGAGAGATCCCAACGATGGCATGGATGCTTCGTTTTGGAATAACTGCCCGTCTCTTCTCGGGGAATCTCAGAGTTGGCGATAGAGACATACGAGAACAGCCACTGAGAATTAGTGAGGACCCGAAGAAGAATCAAGCAATTTTCTCCGCGTCAAAAGGATACCACTCGGAGAGCTGACGCAAAGCTTTCGGAGGTCACAGGATATGGATATTCCAGCTGATGTTGCCATCAGATCAGCAGGAAAATTAGCGGGATCAGATCCTCCGGAGCCCGGGCGTTGCTATCCGCCGAGGGAATCGATGGGAATCGAAGTCGATCAGCGATCGTGATTGAGAGTCCGCTAGTAGCTGTGCTCATTTCTCGGTGGTGGCACCGATATCGCGGAGCTTCGGCCGTCTGACGTCAGAAAAGGAGCTTTCACGCTTTAGCTCATGAGTGTCATGGGTCGGGATGTCCCGCGGTGGAAAGTCTCAATGGATTTCGTCTGCGAACGATAAGCTCTCGTCTCGCTGATGTCGCAGCCCGATCTCTAAGACGGGCCTCCCAATCCGTTCGATTGGAGGAGCGTCAACTCCAAACGCGCCGGCCCACTCAACAACTAGTATACGGACGTAGCGATCCCGTATCGCTTGCGAGCACAGCTGAAAATGCGTCGGAGATGCTTTGCCGTGGTGCTCTCGTCGCTCGTGATCTGTGTGAGGAGTGAAACCTGCTTTTCGAAGGAGTTTGGCAGCTCTTCCGTTGTCTGCCTGTGCAATTCAACCCATTGCGACGATATCGGCCAAGTAAGAGCGGAATATGGAAAAATCACGATATACGGAAGCTCGATGGCTGGTGAGCGATTCCAAAGGAGAACAGCGGAGTTCCTCCACCACGCCCCGGGCGATGACATGGATCTCACAGTGAGCGTACAGAGCAAAACGCTCCAAGAGATCATAGGTTTCGGAGGTGCTTTTACCGATTCCGCTGGGGTAAACTGGGCTTCGCTGAGCCCGAATCTCCAGAGACGGCTACTGACCTCTTATTATAGTCCGGAGGGCTTGGAGTACAACATCGGTCGAGTTCCGATGGGCGGTTGTGACTTTTCAACGAGAGACTATACGTACGACGATTCGGCAGGAGACTTCGAGCTCAGGAAATTCGCGCTCGCTCAGGAAGATCTCCAATTGAAAATTCCTATGATCCGATTCGCGAAGAGCCTCAGCGAAGAAGAAATATTCCTCTACGGATCTCCATGGTCCGCTCCCGCTTGGATGAAAACGAACGGGAAAACGATCGGTCGAGGAGGTCTGAAAGGTTCTCCTGGAGGTCGATACTATCAGACTTGGGCAAACTACTTCGTGAAGTTTTACGAAGCTTACAGAGATCATGGGCTCACAATGTGGGGATTCACCTTGCAAAACGAGCCGACGACAGGTTTCCTCCCTTGGAAGTGGCAAACAATGGCCATGACACCCTACACTGAACGTGAATTCCTGAAGAAAGATCTCGGTCCCGCCTTGTTCAAGGCCGCCGGGAGTTCGATAAAAATCATGATTCTAGACGACGATCGGGTTGTTCTGCCTTATTGGGCAAACGCTATATTCAACGACGCCGAGGCGAATTCGTATGCGGCAGGAGTCGCGGTCCATTGGTACAAAGATAATTTGACGAGCGCGTCAGTTCTGGAGAGCACGTATAGGAACCATCCGGATAAGTTCTTACTATACACCGAGGCCTGTGAAGGTTATCAGGCCTCGGCTCCGGCCGTGATCATGGGTGAGAATCTTGTTCGGCATAGACTCAGTGATTTATCTTCGTTTTCCCTTTAACATCCCTTTCCGCGACCGGGGAACACAGAGATTCTCATTCCGATTTTCAGGGAGCTGGGAGCGAGCCGAGTCCTACGCTGAGCACATCCTCGACGACCTCCGGCACTATATCAATGGTTGGGTGGATTGGAACTTGTTCCTCGATACTCAGGGAGGTCCTAATTGGGTCGGAAATTACGTCGATTCACCAATCATCGTGGACAGGGACACTCAGACCTTCTACAAGCAGCCTATGTATTACGCAATGGCGCATTTCAGCAAGTTCCTCCCCAGAGGATCGGTGAGTCGAATGGGTGGAAAATCCTCCCGAGCCATAAAAGTGGACCTTGACACGTCGCTCGCAAGAATATTGCCCCTCTTGATAGATCCGTCAATGCTTCTGCGTTATCTGGCAGCTGGCAGTATCGATCCTCCGATTCCAGGTTCGATTGGACGATACCCTCGTGGGCTACCAAAGTGGATTGACTGCCGTGACTTTCCTCCGGCCCGATAAGCTCAGAGCGACGATTATATTGAACAAGAACAATTCAGCGAAGAAAGTGCTGATCAAAGACAATGATGGCAAATCTTTTGTGGTCGAAGCCGGTGCGCGCTCGATCACCACCACCCTGCGATGAAACGCTGGAGCGGTCGCTCTGAATAAAATGTTCGAATTCAACCAGAGTTTTTTTCCCTTGAGGGATGATAGATGAGAAAAAACTTGGGAGACGCAAGAGCCAACGGCTTTTCATCCGGCACGGACCAGCTCTACGAACAGCAAGCTGAATCATTACGGTTCTGGTCGATTCCTGAATCACCCGCTGTGTCACCAAATTCATTCGTTGGCTCTCCGGATGAGTATAGGATTTCGAAACTGTCCGGAATTCGCGCGAGGAACAGTATAAAAGGGGAGGACGTCGTGAGGGCAAGCGAGACCCACAGTAGACAGAATACATTCCAGATACACGCTCTATCCTGGTGTTTGGGCGCCATCTACACATATCTTCTGGAGGAGCTCACTGGGGAAAATAGCGGATTTTGCGAGACTCCTTGTATCCCCCAATCCATTTTGCACTGAAACTGTGTCTTTGGTCCCCCACTGGAAGCTTATATCCATGGAGGAAGACGGGGTTCCCGTGTAGATACGAGCTATCCCACGGTGCGCACGATATGACTCTATTTTATAATGGCAAATGAAGCAGGGAGGGATATATTAACATCTAATATGGGATACAAATGAGAGATTCTTTCGGCTCCTTCCGACGGACTCCCGATCGTCTGGATCTTCGCAGAGCATTGGAATCAAACCGGGATCGGTCGGGTTCTGCTGAGCGCTGCTCACAGCCGCTCGATCATTAGGCTGACTGCCATGAAATCGGGGGAATGAACATTCGATTTTGTGGTATGGATCGTCAGGTTCTCGATTCGCGCGATTCCAGCCTTGAAAGGCTCCGCAATGCTTCCATCAACCTGGGCGCCAGCCTCAGCGTCGAGGAAGTTCTCCATGGAGCTTCGGGAAGGTACTCCCTATGTACATGTAGTACCCAGTGCCACCACTGAACCATCTCTGCGTAAGGCTGCACGATACTCGCTGAACCTGAGCGGCCAGGAGACGAGAAACCTACGGAGGTTTCTTTCACGATACAGCTTTTCGGAAGACGGACTCGAGGGACGAGCTCCCGGAAGCTGGCACTACGACTAGGGCTGAAGCATAGCTCGCTGGGATCTCAGTTTAGAAGCGAGCCGATGAACCGGTTCGAAACCCGTGTTTCACATTCCGATCGTTTCCGGAACGGAAGGTATCCTTTCATCGGTTCCCTCAGAGAAGAAGGCAGGCATTCTGGGTTCGCCATCGCTCATCCTGCGAATGACATTTCGGTTGCGGAGAAGGCTCCCCGTCACCGAATTGTCAACGGAGCATCTCTCATTGAGGAGACGACCGCCGAACGACAACCATGTGGGGTCTCCCATCTTCGGACTTCTCATTCCCATCACAGCTATCCTGTCAAATGCGTGGAAGGAGTTCTTCGGGCCTTCTCATGAGGCTACAGAAAGATGTCTGCGGGAAGATGATCTTGTAGCGTCATGAGCTCTCTCTCTCCCTCTCGGGGAGCCTAATAGAGTCGTCAGTAGGTGAGTTTGCACAGATAATATACAGGATTAATGGATTTTTTTCATCTCGGCGAGAGGGACGACGTCAGTCATCTGGTGCGTCCACCTGATGATTGTTTCGAAGAAACGGGAAACTTCCGGAAAGCCTCCGGGAAGAAGCAAGGGATGCCCTCATATCGCACGTTAAAAACTATCTCGTATCCGGTGGTTATATACTCAAAGTCTCAATTTGAGCTGATCTGGCAAGCAAATGAGCTCGTAGTCTGGATCATATAGATGTGCTCAGAAAATGTAGAGAAAGGTACTGAAGGGAATATATCGATATCAGGAACGAGGCGGCTCGAGAATCCGGATAGATCCACGAAATGACTCAATCAGGGCATGGATCTTACTAGACTTATATTGAGATTAATCTCTGCAAGGATCAATGCAAATCTCTGTAGGCTGGGGAAGCAGCTCTTCCGACGCTTGGCGACGGCTCGTATCACCATACGATCGCAGATTTACGGACGTGAACAGTCACCCTGGCTTCTCGGGGGAAAACCGGAAGATTGTCCTCTCTGGAGACGCTCTCCCCGTCACTCCGCCTGAGGGAATCTGCCTTACCTTGAACGGGTTTTAGCCGACGACTCGTTTGGACTGACAGACGTTTCGGACATTCACACTGCATGCCATCTGCGCCGACGCGACGCACGAAACAGTCGGAGTATTTTGATGATTTCCCTTGAGCGATGGTGCATTTGCTCACGAGGCTATAGATTGCGGAGTATGCTGTGTGGATAAATTCTGTACAGCAAGTCGGAATCATCGAAGAGCGGAATCTCATCCCAAGGCACACTAGATGAGATCATATATAGGCATCTCCACACGGTAGTATTTTTGCCTCTCTCAGGAAAACTCCTTAAAACTCCCGAGGGAGCTCTACACAGACTGTCTAGGTGGACAGGGGGCAATCAAGGAGCGAGGGGCTAAAAAATTAGACAGAGACGACATTCGTTATCTGCCCCGAATCACGACGGGGAATCTGTCCTCACGCGGTCGATCTCTCGGGGAGGAATACGCCGAATCGTTTGAACTTTGTACCGTCGGGACAGCGGAGAAGCGAGAAAAAGCAAGAGTCATTGACCTTCGCTTGCCTTGCGAATACCAGTCAGCGGGATTTTCGTGCTACGCTTGACGTGAAAGGTATCCGATACGAATCCATCCCAGATGATCCCTCGTATACTCCCGCATCAAACTTCCCCAGTATTTAAGGCCAGGGGTCTGTGACAGTGAGCTCGGACAAACTCGAAATGAGGTTCATCCATTCAATTTTTCTTTTGTTTGTCGGATCCGAGGCCCTGCGCCCACTGGTTGTGTGGCACGGAATCAATGATGATTGTGCAGGTTTCACCTCGTCGCTTATCGCGAAAATAAGTGAGTCTCCCAAGGTTTAGACAGCCGCTTTTCGTGACGAATGCCATTGATTCCAATGAATCGGGAGACATCCGCTCAGCGACAGATATGCTCCGGACAATCTGAACCAGAAAAGGGTCCCGGCGCCATGTGAGATGCAGGTCGCGTTCCCCGCACTTTCGGCTCGCGGACTCGAGGTCTGACCTTGATATCCTCGCTAGCGAATCAATGCACGCGAGATAAATCGGACTGTTGAGAGGTCGTGCTACCTATGTTGAGCTTCATGTATTTGCGTCCTGTACGACATGTTCCGCATCGGAAAGAACGATTTGGGACGGGCAAGTTCCGCTTCTACATATGCGAGAGCGACATTGACTCGGATCCCGAGCATGGGGTCTGGTCGAATTCCCTCTCGCTGATTTCCTAGTGCAAGAAATGATGGTGATTTTGACCTCTTCCATCCTCCACATTCCAACAGAAACGAGAGCACCGGACCTGTACGTACACTGCATTCAGATTGGTGATACACCGAAGATCGACTATCGCAATAGTCTTTTCATGCTTGGCCAGAAACAGCTGGAGATAGCTTGTGCCAGAGTGAATGCAGATGAGAATTTGAAAAACGGTTTCAATGCATTCGGAATATCTCAGGGCGGCTTGTTCTTGCGGGCTCTAATACAAACATGTCCTCCGTCTGAAGTCCACAACTTCGTCACATTCTCGGCTCCACATCAGGGCATTTTCGGTGAGTATTCGTCTGAGAATAGTGCAGGATTGAAACGCTGCTCCATTCCTCTGGTGAATCATTCTTCTAGCTTCGAGTCTGGCGACTCATCTAACCCGAGACCTTCCGCATAGGGATTCCGAATTGCTTCAAGTCGGTGCCCGCTTTCCTTTGCCGTTTCATAAGCAAGTCGCTGACTCACGCGGCTTACACGCCGCAAGTTCAGAAACTATTCACTCCCATCCAATACTGGCACGATCCCCTTCGGGAAGAAGCGTATCGCCAGAAATCTCAGTTCGCCGCAATCTATAACAACGAGAGAAACTTCAACGCAACCTTCAAGCAAAACTTGCTCAAAGGTAAGGCGATACCCGAGGATGCCGTGAGATCGATGCCTATTCGAAGATCCATTCACCGAGTTTTATGAGCGCATCTCTGTGAGCGAGAACACTCATTATTCGTCCTCTTCCGCTACAGTGAAGAACTTCGTCCTAGCGCGGAACACAGAGGACGAGGTAATCGTTCCGCGCGAAAGTTCACATTTCGCATACTACCGCGAGGGACAAGGTCGTGAGATTGTGAACTTCACTTCAACTCGCGTGTTCAAGGAAGATCTCATAGGACTCAAGGAACTCTACGATTCGGGTCGATTGACCTTCTTAGAGGTGCCGGGGAGGCACATGCAGTCTCCTTATGGATGGTTGGAAGGAATAACATCAGACTATTTCGTGAACTAGGAATATCTGTAATCTTTAAGCGATCAGAACGAGCATCGAGGCCTGAATGTCGATCAATCTCAGTGTTCCAATGATGTTTTCACTTTGTAAGGGGGAGGGGGAGGCGTGGGATTCAGTTTCCGACGTTGAAAGCACAGTAATGGTAAAAAATCTTGATGAAAGGGTCGCGAGACTCTCGTGCAGAGTCTCCATGAGAACATATCCACGAAGGGTGTTAACGCGAGCTTTTGGGGGACTACCCATTGGCTTCTCTGGCAGCTGTTCCGGGTACCAAACGAGAGCTCGCTTTGTCCGCTGGCGATGAGACTCTTGAACATTCAAGGGTCTTCTCCACTGGACGTATCCTGAGACTTCTATCAAATAACGCACGAGGAAGATGGAGCCGCTCTAAGAAATATGACTGGACAGTTCGAATCATGCGGGTATGTCTTGTCCGGTGGGGCATCCACACCAATCAGCAGCACAAGAGACGGAAAATCACGAATGAGTCGTGAAGTCGGAGGTAGAGTGCCAAGTTCCTGGTGATGTAGCAGTGAAAGAAGCAGTTTACGACTTTATATCGTCTCGATTTCGTGATGCCGGTCGAAGTCGAGGTCGGGCTAGAATACCGGCCCCCGGTCTCGAACGGATTCGGCCGCGAGATGGTTCGGGCCGGCACCGGGAGCGAGGTATGGGGGCACCATGGTGTCGTTTTAGCCAATTGCGAGGCACTTCTCGATAGTGGAAGTTATCTCTCTGGAAAGCACCACTCGAAGATTCAATCCGTTGCTCCCTGTTGTCTCCCTGAGAAGTTCTGCTGAAAATTATTCCCCTTTGACAAAGGTCCGGACGCGAGGAGAAGAGCATCCCGGAATTAGCCTCCAAGAGATGAGATCGGCGTCTTCTCGAAATTCTCGTCGATATTTCTTTTTATTTGAGCGATGTTGGATGCGTTGGAAAGATGAGCTAGACGATGGAGAATTTCACTCAGACTTCAGATTCCGCCATTTGCGACCGCGCCACTCGTCGTAGACGCCGTCGTCACGGATGTGCCATTTGGTGATCTTTGGGGCATCCTTCCAGTTGTGGACGTAAGCGTCCCAGCCGACGCGCTGACCCCACCAATCCATGTTGCACCAGAATTGCGTCTTCGATCCCTTCCCGAAGGCCCATCCCAGCGACTTCCCTGGTGCGATCCAAACACCGTCGCTGCCGCCAATTCTGTTTGATAGAGGTTCGACTTAGAATGTTTCAAACTAGCTACGGTGAAAACCCTCCGAAGAAAGGTTTCTCCTATGCCCAGAGGGAATCTTGTGGAGTAAAATCTTTTTTGAAGCATTCGAGCTCGCCAAAATATTTCCGTCGGCCGTCTGCCTGGCAATCCCTCGCTCTGGAACTGCATTGCGATCGGGCCTCGTGAGGTAAACTCATGGACCGTGGAGTTCTTCGGAACACCCATGCGTAATTCGTTTAATCGGAGTCACGTTCTTTCGGGTTCGAGCTCGCTTTTCGATCGGAGGGGCCATCCATGAGGGCGCGAAACACCAAGTGGTTTCACGAAACACATATGTGACTTTTTACGCAACTCACTTGTCGTCCCTAGATTCACACCAAAGATGCGCGTGGTGACGACCGTGGTTCTCTACGATGACCGATCGCTGTTCTGTCCTGTCGACGATTTTGACGATAGCCGCGACGACTTGTGTCGCTGCGGCAGCGATGAAGAAGGGGTTGCTTTTAGCTAAAGCCAAAAGCGACAACAGGACGATGATCAGAGGCAGGTTCATGATGCTTCCGTCGAGTGGTGCTGCTCCATGAGACCGAGAGGCTTTATATATGATTTGGCATTGTGGATTGCAATCGAGTTAGAAATTGGAGCGAAGGACCCATGCTTTTCGATAGTGAAGTCGACCCGCCTCAACGATTTGGACGTCAGCGCCCTTGTTCGTGGAAGAGAGCCGCGGGATCTTCGATCACGACCGTTGCGGCTTGACTATCAAGAGAGCAACTGTTGACGTACACCGGTATCTCCCAGGAGACTTTCGAATTTCGCATGGCAGTGCCCAGTTTCAGAGCAAACCGACATTCAAGCGTCGCGGGAAATCCGAATCCTGATGTTCTGAGAGGGGATGATCCGGTGATCAAGCGCGAATCGTTCCTCGGACAGGTGATAAGGTACTCTGGGAAGCAGATGCGTAAACTGCAAGTAAATCCGTAGACGACACCTATCGTGAAGAATGAACTTCGCTACGTGAGGATCAGAAATCCCGAACTAGACGGAGGACCTCCGAAGGTCTCGATGCTGTAGAACTCGTCATTTCGCCGTTGATAACCGTGTGCTACCGGGAGACGATTTTTCTGGGCTTTACTGTAGTGACTCAAGATTTCGTAAGACGCTGTCATCGTGCGCTGAAGTCCTCGTCGCTCGCGGCATTCCCTGAGAAGAAGCCTGTCTGTCGCTAGATCGGTCTCGCTGTCGAAGGAGAGGCGTCATCGGAAATTAGAATTCGGGCGGACCAATATATCCGCGGAGAATTTCAGAGGCAAGGAGCAATTCGCTGTCTCCATCCGTGGAACCTCCAATGGACATGACTGAGGACACTTGGAACGTAGCGGCAACGAATTATAATATGACCACAATCAGGATATAATGGCTGATCATGGGGAAGCCTCCCGACCGGGGGGAACTTTCTCGAAACCTCCGTTTCCGCACCCCGAACAAGAACTCGTCGAAGTCAGAGCCATACGCTCGGATATGGCCCCCTTGTCACTCCACGGGGATTCCGATTCAAAATGCATGGGACCGAGGCACGAGTCGCGCATTGGATGTCCGCTAGAAGTTCGCACCGAACAGAGTTCTCATTTGCGAAGATTCATGCTGGAAATATCTTCCAGTATAAAGCTCTTTCCGACCTCCGTATCTGAACTCGGTACTCTTAGGGGCGATTGGAGGAAATTCCTGACTTCCGATCGCTTCGGAAAAGTTCCGTGAAGCGCCCAGTCTCGAGGTGTGTCTTCGAATCATCACACAATGATAGCGCAGGGCAGATAGTATAATTCGAAGTACGTGATACCCATGTGTTTGACACAGACGAGTCCGTGACGAAAGAGATCGATTCTGCTACACCCGGAAGCTTTTGGAATTCCGGGAGCTCTACAGCTCGAGAGAAATCATACCGAAAGCTTGGATGCGGACGTTCCTCGCCAATCTCGAGCCGTGGCCATACGAGGGCGAAACGACTCCAGGAAATGTCCTGACAAAGGAACTCGAACTGGAATGGATGGTCAATCAAACTAGAATCGACCGTTGCCCTACCTCTCGTCCTCGAGAATCCAGCCTGGTGTTCAAATTACTTCGAGGACTTGCGGCGACCCCTGCGGGCGGCATCAATGTGGGGCTTCCCCGGGAGCTCGGAGATACGTATGCCCGTCGACGCCGGGCTTCGAGGACACCAGCGCGAAGAAGTGCCAAACGAGTCTTGAGCGGATCCCGGACATCGCATGACGTGATGCGGCCAGATTCCTGCAGGATTAGGTGCAGGTTTACCAAAACCAGGCCGAGTTTACCAGAATGTCCTGGTATTCATGGGATCAGACGCGTCCTTGGTGAAGGCCCGCGAGGAACGGATCTCATGCGGCGCATGCCTGCCCTCGCGCCAGCTGATGTATTAGGCCGTGCGGAGAGCTTACCTTTCTCGTGCTTCCAAATGTCCTCTTCCTAGCGAGATGAGCGAACTTCAACGTGTGGGCGGGCATAGCGAGAATGCTGACAATGACACGGAAGAATGACCCGGAGACGGAACTACGGAGCTCGCCCTCTAGAACGATCTAACTCTAGCTGGTGGATCGATTCACTCCGCCTGATTTCTCGTTTCCTTGTTCCAACAGACGCCCCTGATCCATTGAGTATGCTTCGAGCCTGAATGGAGATCGGTCAGCATATTCGTTCACCAGCGAGATATCGGAGAACTCTCGATCCACTCGCTCTCCCCCACTCTAGATTCGGTGGCCCACTGTATATGAATAGAGTTCGGCAAGCGTCGCAGCGAATTTTCAGTGCGACGAACACTTTTCCCTCGACCGTTCGTTGGCTCGTCATAGAGATAATGTTGGGAAGCATACATCATCGCGAACTTTCGCGACGACGGACAGATTTTACCGGCCCCGCGAGGTTCGTTGTAATGAGATCGTTCTGCATAGTATGGAGTGCGTATCCCAATGAGACCCTCAATTCCGGGACTCGCCGGAGGAGAGGCCCGCTCGCATAATCCGTGTGGAAGTCCTCCCTTTCTAGGTACCAAATGCGCTCTGGCAATCTCGTACCACAGCTCGGATCCCGCTCTACGCCGGAGCATTGAGCGTCGGAGAGGAAGTTCAGAATAGGTGAAGTGTGAGCTCAGCTCTCCCTAGCGGAGTGGACGTCTGGAGCCATCTCGATATAAGCAATTTCCACCCAGAAGGCGGAGATAATCAAGAGAAATTCTCCTCAGGGCAGATACACCGTTCGCCCTTAAGCTTTATGATGCTGATGAAATCAGAGGGGAAACGCATAATGTTCTTGCTCTACGGACCATGTCTCAGCCCCACGGCTCCTTCCTCGGCAGACACATGGCTCGCTCTCGATCTCGCGGTCCGTCGAGTACACAGACACCGAAGGATAAGACACAAGCTCTCTCCATGATTGGGTTCATTCATGCCTTTATTCATATTTCGTCCATTAGTTTGCGCGAGAAGAGCCGCGAAGATTCTTCAACGCCTCTTCAGCTCGAGATATGGATCTTCTGGAAGAAGAATTGGACGCAGGCGGAGGTACGGATCGTTCATCTCGAACGATCGGGAAAAGCTCATTTGTGGTGTTAGCTTTGACTGAAGAATCTGGTGATCTCAATTTTTCCGTTCCTGATGCCAATTAAGCTTTTTGTAGCCGGAGCCTCTTTCCCGATTATACGAATTTTTAGAGTTTTCGATTCTGACTGAGATACCTAAGTTCGCTTCTCAGTGTATGTACACAACGGGTCTCGAGAACTCTACTGAATGCTCCAAAGCAGGTTAGATCAGAACGAGTGCTTCCGAAGATTTCTGATTCGCTTGCGTTATCGTGAATCTTTTCCTTTTATCACTTGAAACGCTGACTCGTTTCAACGGTTTTATCAGCTGTTGCCTTGTCGACCCAAATGTTCGAGGAGGGAACACTTTGACACCTTTATAAATTACCAGCTAGCTTCTCCAAGGATCTGTCCTAAAACTTATATATAGATTTGATTTGAGCGGCCGAGCTCAAAACCACAGCTTTCAGCTCTTCGGAGATGATATCGTCCTTCAATTTGGCTTGCTTAGAAGACGGCAAGTCAGACGACTCGCTCGGTCGGCGTTTCTTGAAGAAAAGTGAGTCTCCCGCGATGACAGGCCCTTCTATGCATAAATGGAGCACATAGGCCACTCCTACACTGATGAAATACACCCCGACGGAGTCTCGAACCTAGAATTGGGGGGATATTCCTCTTCGTAGTCCGCTCGACGAAGAATAAAGAGGGCCGGATACGGATGGCGCCCGACTGAAAAACATTCTAACCATTCTCGAGTGGAGCATCTGTTGTTGAGTTCCGTTGATTCCCAGGAAGTAGATCAGAATCGGATAATGGACCAGATAGATACCGAACGACAACTTTCCGAGGAACACGAGGGGCGAGCACGATAGGAATTTCGTGAGGGTCTCTGGCAAATGAGAAAAATACTTTTACTGTCCGAAGAGATGATGTACTGAGCTGGATTGAGGGTTAGGAATCCTGTCGATTCAAATCAGGGATCGGAGAAGCCTCGCGGATATTGCTTACTCCCATTCCTCGTACTGCAGGCGAAAAGCAACCAGGCTGCACACAGGGCGTTCAGATGGCGATGAATGCCAGCGTACATAGCATCTGCCCACGGAGGGATATTCAAGTCATGATACCAGAGCACTGGAACCACATTGACCACAATAGCAATTGTGGATGTGAACAACCAGATCAGGGTACGAATGTGCTGAAACAAAAATGATCGATTAGGCCTTCGGAACGAGAGCGAATCAATGAGACTCCTCACTCAGAGGCAGTGCCCATTCCGCAACTATTGAGAGACACAAGCCCCCCGGAGGGAAGACATCATGAATCCAAACTCATATAAAATCGAGAACCATGTTCTCGATGTCCCGCTCACCGATGGAATTCGGATGTCCTTGTACTTGAACGAGAGACAACCTGTCAGAAGACCCACAGCAACGGTCCCTATGTGAGTCGTGGGAAGGAAATAGACGTAGTCCAGGAGTAGAACAATTTTCCTGGAAGCAGATCGAGCAGAGTCACGTTATATCCTTCCGTCCCGTTCCGCTCCAACCTCCCAACCTCCAGTCGTGGGCATCTTAATCTCCACAGACATCTTAGATCTTACGATTGATCGGAATTAAATCCCATGAAAGGAAGCAGCCTCATGAAGTACGTCGTCGCCGCAATGCCCACTCCGCTCAGGAAGAACAACAGTAGAACGCACACGGTCATCATCCTCGGATGGCTGGAAATCATCTCGAGCGATTAGACTCGATACATGATTCCGAGATTGCGAAGCTTGATAAGGGGAGCCATAATTCACGTTTGTTCAAGGGAAGCACATCCTGCTTACCGTCGGTAGGCGATCACGATGGGGAAGATCAGAACCATGATCTGATAATCCACTGACAGGTACCAGTAATGAGAGAGACACTGCGGAGGCGAAACAAGGAGATCTCATGCATCATATTCCAGCAGAGAGATCGATGGAATTATTTTCCCTCATCGAGAATATTCACCATCTGATGGAACGAGTCCGTATTGACGATCTCGAGCGGAATTTTCAACCAACTCGTCTTGCAGTCGGTGAACATTTTGAAGTAGGCGTCCGTCAATGGTCCATGCGCGATGTAGGGGAGCGACAAAGCCGCAGCCAGGACGACAAGCGCGGGAATCATGAGACGGTAATATCTGTCAGGGCGGGATTCCAGGACGAGATTTAGTTTTGCGGACGGTTGTACTCTCCTTGCCTAACGAACGAAAGGCAGAACCGAAAAAAAACAAAGGCGATACCTTCTCACGATTGAAGCGAAATACAACTGCAGCCCAGGCGTGGAATCCTTCTTGGCCAATGACGAGTAACTCATAACGAAACCGCTGAAAACGGCGGTGGATCAGCGGCGTCCAGAACTCGATTTTGCATACGTTTCCCCCAATCGATGGGACTTTGAAATTAGTGCGGGTGATGTCGAAGCATCGAGAATAACCGAGGAATACTTCTCACCTCGACACGAAGAAGACAGTCACGCCGGTGAAAGCTCCGGTAGCGGCGATTTGGAAGAATATAGTTTTTGGGATATCGAGGGCTTCTTTGATTGTAACTGGAAGGCCGAAATATTCTTGTTGACACACATCAAGAGTATTGTATGATAGCATGCCCTCACAGAAACGCGCGCCGTATTTTGCAACCGTCCCGATTGTGTACGGTCGACCATTCGTCTCCAGGTCTGGCGCGATGTCGCCAGAAATGCTTTGCCGATCAATAGTGAGTGAGATCGGCGCTCCGTTCCGATCGTCAGAAGTATCTCCTTATACGATCGATGTCGGATTCTGGAGTCTCGTCTCCGTCCGGAGCTCTCGGGCACTGTGATAGAGCAAGCAACTCACATATCGAATACGGATCGATGAGCAAGTAGCAATGTCCGATCACAATCCAGTATGCGAGGAGCGCTTTAAGTCCATGTAAAAATGTGAGTTCACTCCGGTGTTTGCTGAGTAGTTGCGCGTTATTGCGGGATGCACTGAACGCTTTTACGATGGGGTTCCCTGAAAGCAGGTCATGACAAGTTTTCTTTTTTCGCAGCTCAACTTTTCATCCACGGCCGCCGCAACAGCATTTGGTCTACTTTGTCCGGACAGATGACTCACCGTTGATTTTGTACTGATCAAGCATGGTCGCCGCAACGGTGACGAAAACGAGGAAGCACGGCAGAAGTCTGAGGGATGGAATGGAACGCTCTCAGATTCTCGTCTGACCCCTCGAAACACAGCTCTGATTCACTGGCCGACGAACTTCGGAAGTGTTCGGGATTGGATACCGATGACAGAGGGGCGAAAAAATCGCCGGATTTCTGATTTCGTCTATTTATCTCATCCCAAATACCGCGGAGTTGTCGTAAAATCAATAACACTTCTGATTACCGGTCTCACGAAATTGACGAGAATCGGAGCCATCGGAACCGTGCGGGTGATTGGGGCGATTGGCGGTTTGTCTGCCGCCGAAAAGGCAATGGTGTCCATGAAAAACTGAACTTACATGGCGAAGTAATATATAGGATCTCTGACGTCATCCTGGGTCTGAGTATGGCATGAAGATATCTCAGCGAATTGCTCATACCGTCCGGCAACTGCGGAAACAAGACGATGAAGGCTCCGAAACTTTCGGGGAGGTCGGAAATTACATCGGTTGTGAGGCCTTGAGAAAATTACCTTTGCTGACTATTGCGCCTAATTCTTCGGCCGTGCATGCCGACGGCACACAGAGACCCAAGCGAAGTCCTGGCCGATAAAAACTGTCCTTCTGATATCTCAATGGCGGTGCCGCTGACCTCTAATGAAAAGAGAAACGAATCATGACAATCCAGTCTCCGGGCGAAAGCCGAATTTACGAATGGACAATGCTCAACAGCTAGATTCGTAGTTTTTAGCTTCGGCTTCACGACTAACTTTCACGTCACCGAGCTGCTCCATGATGTCTAGGAGCCCATCGTACACTTCTTGGTTGGGAAGCACGTGAAGTCCACAGTACTGTCCGGTGAAGAGCGTAACATTTTCTTCCTGGACGGTCGTCGAAAGACACTGACTGTAACTTCCGAGTGAAGTCAACGTCATGAAAAAAACGCCGCTCGGGACGTATCCACCCGCTGTCAGCACTACAAGAACAGTGAAATGGATAAATAAATTATAGCGTTCGATAGCGGCGCGATTCATGCCCTAGATGAAAACCGGAGTCAAATGAACCACGAAATCTTGCAAAATTTTTCTCCCGTCGGCACTTACTCTTGAGAGCCCATGGCTCCCTCCGGCGCATCGCCGAAACCATCTTGAGAAGGGATCCACTACACTCCGAAGAAACATCCACTTCGAAAAACACATCCTGAGCGATCGGAAGGAATTTCCGAGTGAAAAAAGTCGTGATTTCACCTATTAAATCACGGCCCTCTTGTAAACTGCACTGACCACATTCCGGCGTCACAATCAAAAATATCACAAAAAACGCGAACTTTGTCCATAAATCCAATTTGAAGCACAGCATCGTTCATTAACTGCGCGATAAGCTACTGAACAAGAGCTTCCAGGAGGAGCTGTTGGCAATGCAAGTTGCGGCCTTCAGCTGGAGCGGCTCTCGCCCGAACATCTTAAGTGTGAGACTGGGAAAGCGAACGAATACTTGAAAACTGCCCCTGATAGCCAGCTCTCAGATCACGTAGCTGGGGACTGTGGGGTTCTATGCAAAAACCGAATGAATCCCTGTGGGTGACAGACTGTCGAAGTTCGCTCGTCACAGATGGATAGTTTCGTTGGCGGTTCCGTGAATTCCGAAGGGCTGCGGACCGCGAGCGTTTCCTCTTCTTTCCACAGTTACTTTCCAACGATAACCGATATTGATAGGCGATTTCGTCGAACGACAGTTTGACCAGGGGGACAAATGAAATAGATTATCGTTGAGAATTACGGAAGGAACCTTTGGAGTTTCGATTCCTAATTCTGCGGACTGCGTGTATCATAGCTATTGGACCCTATCGAGTCGTCTGAAGGTAGACGGCTTCATGGAGAAGATGTGTTGTTTGAGTTTGATAAGGTTCCGATATACATATGCATCGCTCATTGGATTTTTTCCGGCTTTCATAGAAAGGTCCATAGGCTGCACATGATGCGGGATTCCTGAGTGCATACGGTGAGCTTTCATCTCCTTTCTTCTGCCGATGAGCACTCGCGTTCGAGCACATTGGCGAGCTGTTTTTGTTTACCATCGCGAATGAAGCTTGGAGCAACCGGGGAAAAATACCGCGTGAATGTTTCTGGCCAGACGATTCCAGGTTTTCCGGAGTACCGGAGTGAGCATATCGAACAGGGAAGACGAATCACTCGACACTCACGCGTTTCGACAGGCTTCATAGAGCAGAAGAAGCATCTAATGTAACCTCAATGTCAGAAATTGGAAAGTCTATTGGCCAATCTACATGGCGAGAAGCTCCGTGTTACATTCCTGGAGAACCATCGCGAAACGAGCCGCATGTGTTACGTAACACCGAAAAAAAACATGCTTCTGAATTGGCAGATTTGTGGATATCAGTCGCCGATGGATCGATTTCAAAATATCACTGCTCTTGGCCATTGAGACGCTCTTGAGCTAACAGACGCCAGCGGAGGTAAAGAGAATCACGAGGCGTCGAAGCTCGATACCGGACTGATTCTCAGATACATTTTTTCTGGAATTGACTCCCGAATGAACTCCATCATTCGATCGATTAATTGCAGCCGTTCCTCGCCGGCTACTATGAATAAACTCCTCGATCTCAGCTACGCTGCCCCGACGGGGATCCAGACTCTGCTGAACTTTGAACGAGAACAGAAACTTTTTCAATGCCGCCGAGCGTCCTCGGAGGGCTCTTCCCGCGCGTCAAGACGAACGCGTCCCAGAACCGTGGCTCCGACCGTCGATGTCGCGACCGCCGATTTCCTGTGCCATCCCATCCTCAGCAGGTAGACACCGTTGACGCGGCGCGGGTCTCGAGTATTAAGAAAGAGTTCCTCGACGAGGATTTGGTTTCGGATCAACGAACGCAAGGGTTCGAACCCAGTCCCCGAAGAACCTGCTTCCGGAACGGGATAGCATCAATAGCAACAGAGAAAATATCTGCAGCGCCACGGAGCATTCACCAAGCCGGAGCTCGGGCCCGGGATTGGATGTCGCTCGGCACCGGCACAAAAAAAATTTGAAAGTTCATCCCAATCGTATTCGGAATTACCGTTCTCGTTCCCTTCTAATTTCCATGTTACCTGCCCCTCGAAATCTTCGGCAACGAGTTTTTGTTTTGATCGAATCAGGAACAGGGAAACGGTACCGATACCGGAATTGAATGCAAGGCAAAAACAGTGTGTTGAGAAGGATCCGGAACAGATTCTCTCGGATCGGAACAACAAGCTCAATCATTCTTCGCGTAGTCAATGTCGAAGATCCGTATGCTCGTTTCGATCTGCTCCGCAAGCCCTAATGTCACAAATTCTGGTCGTCTGAGATCACCCTTTCGGCCCGTGCCGGCGGCTACAATTAGAACAGATCCAACAGCTTGAAGATGCAATTATACATTCAGCAGCTGTAGGTTGTCAGGAGGCTGCCTTTGGCTGTAGCCGATACCTGGAGCCTCCGAAGAAAATTAAATACAACACGTCGGAACAGGAATCGACCCGACGGACAGAGATAGCGGTGACAAGCTCAATGCCGGCGACATTAGCAACTGCACATTCGTCCATGATGAATCTAGGCATTCCACGTTACTTTTTCACGGAAACGATACATCTATTTAGATACGCACAGCGACCGCTGATCAGTTTCGACGGAGCGTCGGGAAATTCCAGAGACTTTACGATAATTCTCTGAAAAAGAGAAGCAGCTCCAAAGGATCGCCGATTCTCGCGGCGATCCCCTGAATCGCCGGACCCCAAACGGATTGAACAACGAAACAAATCGTCGTCGGCAGAAGAATCGGCAAGGGGTCGACCCAGACGGCGGGGAGATGAAACTTACGACTCCGGAAGATTATTCGCATTAATCCCTGTCTGGCGGAGTAGTCTGATCGGAACTTCAGTCGCTCGGTGAAGGTTCCACCAGAATTATAGCGAATCTTCATCCGTGGTCGCGGCAGAATCGCCATCAACACTGCAACGTGGTCGTCGCCTAACCTTCCAGCGGAGCGACCGTATTCCATCAGTGACACTTTCACTGCGAACCGCTTCTCAGCGAAATAAGGGGCGAGCGACATGTTGTCGTTTATGATCCCATGGCAATATCGCCTCGAGCATGACTGAAACCACCGACTTCTGCTACTATTTATTTTTAGTGCGGACGGATCAATTCAGGAGAAAATGTAGCAGTCAGTGATCAGAGGATATCTTTCGTCGTTGTACAGCAGCATGGGCATAGGTGCTTCGCCATCGAGCGATACAACTCGTTCTGTATTCTTCTCGTACACTGAATCCATGCGCGAATCGATATATCAACGGATAAATAAATTTATAAATACTCGCGGTTGGATTTCGCCTCACTCAGTCAGTCAGCGGCGAAAGCAAGAGGGCTCGGACAAGATGACAACAATGTCGCTGCTGGTTACCTTACCCAAACGAACTGAAGACGACATCGCGTTCCACGGCTACGGCATTTTCGCAACAAAGTCGACCGAGTGGCAAGGGGCAATTAAGTTACAAAACATACATCTGGCGGGAGAGTGTTTGTTTCCTTGTGAATTCATCGCCACCCGAGTTCCCTGCTTTTCTACTCATATCAACGAAGAAGCGTCTGAGAGAAACAGTTCACGGGACGTGTCACCCATTATCATCAGGGGCCACAGCTGCGGTCGCTAATTCCGTTGTTCTTTCGAACCTACAACCCCTGAAACACTGAGTCTTATCCCGAACTTCGTCTCCACTTCCGACGGAAAGTCGCCGCTTCCGTCATACGACTCGTCAATATTTTTTTAATTTAGTGCTGGAATAATGAGAATGATGAAGTCTCGGCGTTCATGAGGTGAATCTGAAGGGAACGGATCTGTCTCCCTGACTGACTAGGGTGACCGCTTAGTTTTCGGTAAGCGCTTCCGTCCCGGATGCGCGTCTTGAAATCCCAACCTCTCCCAAGTATTGTGGACGACTCAACTCTTGAAGGATCCCTTATCGCGGTGCCTATTGCAGCGCTTCGGGCACGAAGTCCACGGGAGGTCGAGAGCAACAGACCCAATGATGATCCGCTGCTTATCGCTTGCGTTAGGGGGTTGACCCGTATTCGGTCCTGTAGGTTGGGCGAGAGGGATCGTATCGCCATGAGCAAAAACCATTCCAGTCAATTCCTTCCAGCGCCGGTCGAAAAAAAAATTAATAGAGTAGCAATGATAATAAATTTACCAATTGGAAGTTTTCATGATATAAGAATCGGAAATCCGTCGATGAATACGCAATCAGTGGATTACCAAGGTGAAACGGCGCAGAGCGGACTTCGTAATCAAGGGGGTCCGGAACTGCACGCACCGGAGACTCTGTCTAGCGACAGAAAAGCTCGATAATCGATTTATTACACAAAATTCTGTTGCTGAATAAGATATTTGATAATAATCCAATCAGGATATTGACAAGAGACGGAGCAGATTTTTCGAAGAAAAACCGCCAGCAGAAGAAAGGCTCATCGCCTGCGGATTTTAATCCCGCTATCGAGCGCGAAGAATGTGCCATACATTATGTTTGATTAGAGGTCCCAAACTGCCAGAGATCTGCGGTGGCGTTTCCGGGTTCCTTCATGTCAAGGTGGACATGCTCAGCACCTTCGGATCTTCAGATTCCCTCACTCTTCGAAGAGAAAGGTGATCGTACTCAGGATCAAGAAGCATCGGAAACAGGAGAACCGAGCCACTCCTGCAAGTCATCGGAGAGAACGCGCTCGGAGTCAAGCGGAGTTGGGGCGTTGGGTTTCCAAGCTAGCGTGCACACAACGAAACGTACCCTTTTGCACAGTTTCGTGGGATTGAGAAAAATCGGGAACGTACGAAGTTTCACCGCTTGCTTCGCGTAGACTTCGCTCAGTTGCGCAATTCGTGCAAAACCTCCGTCTGGTGATTATAATTTTTCAGGCCTGATGCAGAAAGCCTGACTTCTACGGCTCGGTTTCCACCGGTAAGGCTGCCGTGAATATAATGCGGTCGGGTAGATCAAGGTCGGGTCCGGATACTTTGCTAGCAGCCGTGAGGCTATCCCCCGCTCGATGGGCGTCGCGTCGTCGCTACAATGTGTGTTCCGCGCACGATGACCCCACTAAGTCGAATGTGACGAGCAGGATTCTAGGATTAATTCCCTATATATTAAAACTGCGGAGTCACCCCGCGCCTCTCAAGGAAAGTCGTGTTTGGCTCCCAGCAAAAAGTCGGAACGCTTCGCCGGAGACCACCGGGCGTTTCCAAGTAGTGCAATCATCACTCGCGGTGACGAGGGCGCCACGAGTCCCCGCTCCGACGTCATATAGATTCTTTCCTCATCCTACACTCTCGGCTCAGCCAGGGAGAGCGGATTGAAGTTCGGAGGAACACGACCGACAGTTACGCAGGTTCAATAACCTCATGGGGAGTGGTGATCCAGCTCCGCTCGCAGCATTTGAATAATGGATTATTTATTATTCACGCTAGGGAACAAACATGGAACGAGATCATCACTGGGGGCTGACGCCAGCTTCCTTGAACACGCGAATCAAGGACTCTCGGCTTGCGGTAATCATGGCACATTTCCTTCACTCTATTCTGGGAGATACTCGCTTCAAAATCCCCGAGAATATTGAATCGGTACAGTTTTAATGGATGTTGTGGATGTGTTTAATGAACGTTCCATCCCCGAGGCGTTTTTCCGTATCAGGCGACAAAGCCTTCGCTAGAACTCCGGCCCTTTTGACCCTCAGAAAATTCCACACAAAACTTGTCCGTTCACTCTTCGCGAAAATTTAGGGCGGCCCGCGTCCGTCCGAGAGTGTATTGTTACGCAATAATGTATTACCGCTCCGTAGTATTATTTATCATGCCGATGAATAGTAGTTGGTGCCAAGTCGTCTGCCACGCACGGATGAGCCAGCATGTCATTTTCTGTGAGGGGCGATATCGTGGAAGACGTTTCAATGGTTCTTCCGATGAGAATCGATGTTCCATCCTCAGAATCAACGTCAGGTACTCACGGCGATTTCCGGGGTATTTTCCATATGGAACCGAAGAGGAGATCTCCGACTACTCTACCTCGCTCCGAGCTCACGGAAACGATGTCTGAGACGTCGCGATCTCCGATGTCGGAGGAAATCCCGGCCGGGAGAGAAATCTCCATGAGAACAAACAGGTCTGCAGCGGTGGACTGAAGTTTTCCCAATACGCTCCTCTGCCAGATGGCTGATCGGGGTACTCTGCTCGATGATGATTCAGGTGTTCGACCGCTGCAGGTGTCCGCCGAAGATATCGAACGAGGAAGCGTTCCACCGACTTCGGCTGAAGGTGTCTACCGGAACCGTTTATCACGGTTCTTCTGGGCGACCGTAGTTGACTCCGCAGTCGTCGCTGTATGCGATGGAATCCATGCGATTCTGCACCGCTCTACTCATTCTAATGATGCTTATATTTCATCATATCTGGGTTTATCCCATGCCACGATTCTACCTTGAAGCTCTGCCGTCGGCGCTATCGGGAACTTATTCGAGTGCGTAGCGATCAAGACGTCTTCTAATCGCGGGATTTCGCATTCCAAGCGCGGCTGAGTGAGTCAAGAAGTAGATATCATACATAAATACATACGTCATAGCATGTCGTTGAGGAAACGACCGTATTTATATTCCGGTGCGAAGAGCGAACCGGAGATGGGAAAGGAGTATCGTTCGAGGATCAAGCTGCTCGTGACGCTGAAGCGGGAAACTCCAAGAGCGAGCCACGCGAGTTTCGGATCGGATAGATGCTGGAACCAGGATCGCCGATGAGGTCGTCAGCGAGACGCTGCATCGAATTTACAGCACGGACGTCTTGACTCGGTGTAGAGGGGGCATTGTAGAAGAAATCCCGATCTCAGGGAGCCTTCTTCCGGATGGATTTGATCATTGGAGCGGCTCAATGATATATCGATTGGTCGAGCTCTAGACTGGAACGGCGCCGCGAGTCCGGCTCCGATATAATTCAGACCGCGGGATTTCCGTCTCGCTTTAGAGGACTCCGAGCAGCTTTCCAGTGCCGAGTCCCTCGCGAAGAGCGCGTAGGAGCCCTGTGGCGAGATGAGACGGAAGCAAGAGACCGTCAGAGATCATAAGAACATTCGATGCATAGTTGAATCGTCCCTTGGACAATGATCGATCGGACTCTCTCGACTAGGCTTTCTTCATCCACAGTCAATATTGCGAATTTTGTGAGATTATCTACGGTTTTTCTCCATGGACTTCTACGGAAGATCTGCGCATGTTCATCCAGCTATTCGTGCATCGAGGAGGGATTCGCACGAACCAGCTTCCGTCTCCCATCCTTCCTGACGGATTCCAGCACCCTCCGCTGTGATCAGGCAGAAATCAATATTGAGCGCCCTCGTCCGGAGAGTCTGGAGTTTTCAAGCGTTAAGGAATGAGGAATCCTGAAGACGTTCTCCGACACTTCACGCCTGCGACTTGAGCTTCCTCAGCTGGTCTCGATAATGGCGTATGCCGCAAGTACAAATCCTGATTAGACTGCGCCCTCCCCTGCAATTTGATGTAATCACGAGCATGACTTTCTTGAATCGAACAACATTCCCTGCGCCGAGTCTGAGTTGAGTGTCGAGTTTCGGCTCTTTGGCGGAGTTCCACTCCGCATCTCATCCTCGCGTCGGGTCCAACCAAATCAGTAGCTCCGAAGACATACCGTTCCATTATCCATCTTTCACACTTCACTGCGTGGCCCGAATCGAGCGGGCGAAAGACCAGTCCCTGAAAGAGTCTTGCAGACGAGAAAAACTATGTATCCCAGTGCTCCGCGCGGAGTGTACCTCTTGGACTTAAGTCGTTAGTAAGCTAAGATCCTCTCGCGATCTCTCGAAGTTCTCGATCGAAGATTTCATTGAGCGTCCGCTCTCCCATCGCGGAACGAGAGCGCTCAATCAAGTCGCTCGTGATGGTTCGGGAGCGAGGCGAATGGTATAGCTTGGTCGCAAGTCGCGACACTGCCCTCCACCATTTGTGTGGCTTCATAGAGGCCATTTGCTCACTCCGTAAGATAGAAGTGTGCACGATGTTCACGGCAAAGTCAACGCCTCGTCGTGCACCTCGGTCAAATCGATGAATGCGTGATTCCCACGCTAATGTCCCCGAGCCCTTTCGGCGGAAGCGGTTGCTCTCCTTCTCGAGAGAGATATCGAAAACCTTCGAGGTTTTCCTCTTTTTCGCCCCCCGCATTCACGGCATAAGCGGTGCGAAGTGGAAGTCCTCCAAGCTCCATCGCGTAGGGGTCCTTCTCTTGAAGGTAGGATGCAGCATACACATGTTTACTTATGCTGCCAGGCAATCCGATGTCTCGAAACACCTTAGGGTTTTTCGGCATAACACTCGTTTTCCGATGTGTCTCGTCAACGGAATCATTTTCCTCAAAAGCGCCACCGCCAATCTCGATGAGTTCGTCAAAGACTCGAATCTCCAACATGGGGTTTTCGTGATCTGGATATTGCTTCGTCTATCTTCGGAAAAATGTGACGTATTCCATCGAGCACTTGGACTGGACTACAGGGATGAGCTGCCTGGGTAATGAGGTTTTTCAATTATTCGCCCTGAACCCCTTCATGGAATATCCGTGGTTTGTGTTCAACGGATCGGAGATTCCGAAGCAACGTCGGCGCTCGATAGAACTTAAGAGTCATGTGCGAAGCGCTCACTTCAATCGACATCTCGCTGGCCTGATGACTTCGACGGAGACTTTCTGCCGAGCGTAAGGGTCAATATCGTTCGGAACGGTCATTACTTTCTGCTGGTTTATCCTCCCCAATGCGCGTCTCGTCCTGAATAGTCGAATCGTCAACATGGACTACCGCTCGTTCCTCTGTATCCCGTTGCTGTTCCACGCGATCTCGCTGGCACTGGTTACCATGGCCTGCGAAAATTTCATGTAGGAGGGTCGAATTCTCCGACGAACCCTCCGGCGCTTCATCCTGTCGGAGTCGTTCAAGACTCGAATCGATCTGCGTTTATTGCTCCAGCCGCGGCTGGGTCCCATGCTCTCTCTGCCCAACGGCGGAGGTAAGAAGGGACACTTCAAAGTTCTTGGAGGGCTCATGCTTTATGTTGGCTCCATCGCGACGACTCCGTCAATGGATACTTTTGATGATCACACGCGGAGTTCCCGGACTCGAAATCGCATCGTACGGTCTTCGGCGATAACAAGTCACTGAGTGAGGAAATTGTCGATGCTTGGCTTATACATCAACTGTACCATGATGCTTGTGGCTAGAAGTCAGTCCCCTGATTGGACATCATCCCTCGGATCACTTGCCGTATCGGCGCTGTGGTGAGCTTGTCTTCTGGACGCAGCTCTTACTCAGGGCGCGTCACCGGCTCTCAGCTCCCACGGAATCATGAGCCTAGGCCTCCCAACTTTGTACCGCTGAGTGAGTGAAAATCAATCTTATCGAGGCTGATTTACATACATATCCAAGCAAAAACCGACGACGTAATCCCGTTACTTTCTCAAGATAAGGCGTCATTTGGAGCCAATCGACAGAACATTGATTCGGTAGCAATATTGATTAGCCAGCTCGATTCCCCGATAGGAACCTCACAGAGGATCTTGGTGAGTCCCGGCTGAGCGTGTTTGCAATGGCACGGGGCGATTCAAAGCGAGCGTAGCTCTAAAAGAGTCCTTATCGACTGCTCGGGAGTCGATCAATCAAGACTTCGACTAGAAGCATGTCCGACAGAATTGGCGAGGTCGTGAAACTTCGAGGCTAGGCAATCATCGAGTTGAACTTCACACGATGAATCCCACACGTAAGGGTAACAGAGAATCTCGAAGCCCTGTTCGGGACTCCAACCGAGCCGTCAACGAGCTCATCGGCACTGGGAGCCCTAATGTAAGTGGGAACCTTGTGTCATTCTATGACATGGCTTCCTCATGTAAGTGTCGCTGAGCTGTTTTTGGCAAAAGCGACAGGAGCTGGCATACTTGTTTCTATTCATCTAAATGTCGAAGAACCTCCCTGTCGATTTTCACCTGCTGGATCGTTTCCAGGACCGACGCCGTCGTCAGGAGTTCACAGGAGGCGGATGAGAAGAACCGTCCTTGGCCGTCTCGACGTCTCTGATGATCGAGCGTCTCTATTCGTAGAACCACACGCGTGTCCGCAATTGCTGGATGTTGAGGGCTTCGGTGGCCGGCGCGTCGCAGTAGTCTGTACCCATGTTTTGATGAATCATCCAGTCGCTCGTGAAGTCATATGAGGCGTCAGCGCTTATATCTTCCTATCGAGAGATCGCGCATCGATTGAATCTCCCTTTTCTCCGGTCGGAGCGATCCCAATCGAGGGTTCTTGTAAGCTAAATCGCACGAATACATTACCACATATTATTGTCCAATAGTCGGAAAGCTACGCCATTCCTGCGTACGTCGCGTTCGAGACGGAAAATCGAGAACGATGATTGTGTTGCCACGCATCAGAGGCCGCCTCGCTTCCGATGACGACGAGTTGCTTCGCCTCCTACAGAGAGCAAACCTCCAGAAGCATTCCCTCATGAGTCCGGGAAAGCGCAGTGACGCGATTAGTAACGAGAATGTGATCCCCGCCTGAGCACTCATTCCAACAACACCGGTCTCAACTTCGTGCTGGTTCGCAGTTCCCGACGCGGATCTCGTCTTGATCTGGATATGAACTACCGATCTGTCCTCGTTACCTCGATGATGATTCAAGTCCTTTTCGCTGGGCTCATCGTGATAGCCCCCGAGAAATGTGTAGGGTGAGAGACGACATCTTGACGAATCTATGGCCGGTCCCTCTTCTCGGAAACGGAGTCGACTGCTCAGCGTGTTCCATTTTCATCGCTTCAGAACCGACCGAATCCCTCCCGGATGCCGGCCCCTCATAGCGGGGCGAGGACGGGAGTTTTCAGAATGGTGGGAGCACTCTCGGGTGTGTAGTCAGCCTGAAGTGCGACCTTTGAGGGATGTGTCGTGTCCCATAGACCCCAGAACGAGAGGGACTTCCGAAATCATCATTGCTCATCTGAAAGTCCCATACCGGGCGACTTCTTTATCTGCGGTCGATCCTCGACTCCGGCAACGCAGTGGGTCATCTGGATGGAGACTGATAGCCGCGAGGAATAGCAGTACAAGGAGAATGAATATCGCGGAGTTTGGGAAACACATCATCTTGTTTATTCAACATAAAATTCCAGGGAGGAAAATGCTCTATGCGAGAGCAGCGGACGGAAAATGTACAAGTTTGAGGACTTCCTGCTGAGGGCATGCATGTGTATAATGGAATATTTCAACGATTGAGAACTATTGGGAAGCATCACTATCGAAAATGGAGTAAAGTAGGTCTTGTGCTTTCGATTACAACATGAGAATGGTTCCCTCAAAGCTATGCGTCGAAATCCGGCCTCTCTAGCGGAGCGAGCTCCGGGATAACGAGTCGGGGCTGCTCGACCTGATTGAGTTTCGACCTCAGGAATTCTATCTCGTCTCGCAGTTCCCGATTTCGCCGCCGTAGGGCGCAATTGTCGCTCGCGAGATGCCCGAGCATCTTCCTCAACTCTGTGTTGTTCGCGCGGAGCTCATCGATGACCTGCGGAAGATTGTACGAAAACGCCTCAGATCCCGTATCGCTCGCGCGGGAGGGCTTAGGTTTCATTCAAGGAAGAAACCTTTCGAGACATCTAACTCACCTGACAGTCACTGTTCTGCGATTTACTATCCTTGGATTTCCTGTACAATTGTTGCAAGAGATCAGCATTCTGATTGAAGAGCATATGCATCTTCGTGGTATTGGTTTCGTCCTGATCTTGATCCGTCTGGTCCGGTAAGGCCATCTCTGCGATTTCGATTACCTCACCAGTCTCTCTGGAGAAGAAAAAAATCCTGTCATTCATGCATGAAGACTTTGAAGGAATTCGATATTCCCCATCATGGAAAAGGTTGTCGATCATCTTCAGAAAGATTTCCTCCTGATAGTCCCTATATAGATATGTAGGGGCGCTTCCGCGACGGGATAGCACAGTCAGCTTCCCCGGGTGAATGGTAAAATACTGCTGAAGACAACCGCTAACCTGCAGTAAGACACCGAAGCTTGTCTCTTCAGAAGACTTCTCTGCTTTTCCCTTCTACAGGCGACTATCAATTGCTGCCGATTGTGGAAAGCGATCTGGAGTTGGATTGATTCGTTCACCACAGGATCCTTTGCGAATGCCAAAACCTGCGTAGTAAACTTATGGATTACGTGAAACTCTTTTCAAGCCGATCCTCCAAAGAGGCGTCTGGATTACGTAATGGCGAACGCACAAAAACTCCGAGTGCAACCACTACTCACTTTCTCAAGTTGAGTGATGGCGTCCTGATGTGCACTGATAGCTTCGTCGAACCTGTGGGATTGGAGGAGTCTGTCTGCGCGTCTTCGTTCTCTGTGTGCGAGGTCTATGTGAACTTCACAATCAAGCTGCAGCTCCATCGTTCGTAGTTCCGCTCAGATTTCCGTTTGCAGCCTTCATAGAGCTCCGAGACCGCTCTTTCCCGAGAGTGATCGAAGACACGATTCCACGCTTTTTCCCGGACCTGGTGTCAACGAGAATTATTCACTGGGAGAGAAAATCGCGGTCTTTCCCGAACTTCGATCAGCGGTCAATTCGAGAGCGCTGTTGATGAAATTCAAACAGCTGACATCTCAGCCAGCACCTACACCAGGTCTCTGGAGGCTCGCGACAACCCCTAGCAATCCCTCGGAGCAGGCCTTCTGAAATTCACGGCATGAGCTCCGGCTCGGAATCACTCGCGTTTTCCGCGACGCAGTGACTGACGCTCACATTTCTTGAAACGACTCTCTACGCTGTTGTGTTGCTTTGGACGATTTCTTTACTCTCGTCACCCCTCTCCTCATTGGAGAATGAACGTCCTCGAATGATACACGGATGGCACGTTGCTGCGGAGACTCGGCTTCGTCAAGGACTCATGCGTAGACTTGGAACGTCGTACGACACGCAGTCCAACACTCCATGGAGACCGCGAAAAACGCGGGGGAAACTTCCACATAAACTAAGTCTGTCGACAGGAAAGTGAAAAATGATGGCGGTGATCTTTGCTGAGCGCTCGCGCGAGTTTGGGTGGTCTTGGTGACTTTTGCGTGGGGTTTCGCGATGCTTTACGCGAATCTCGCATACGGCGCTCTGGAGTTGGAGACCGCGTTGCGGATACACCGATCACGTGAATCTCTCGAGCGATAAGCGAATATTGATTCGGTATCCGAATCCAGGTTCGCCAACTCCCAGCTCCTCGTTCCGGACATTACTGGCATTCCGGAAGATCAGGCTCTCCTTGGTGAAATATTTCCTCGCAAATCGCGGATCAACCCCTATCGATTGCCTCAATTAGAGAGCCACCGGGGACATACCGGAGCTCTCACTGACGGAGCCCCTCTCGAAGGCTCAAGTTCTTCTATTGGACAGATGCTGACCGTCTATGTAGACCGCGATTAGACTGTGTCTTGGATCACGCCTGGATGAGCCCCCCGCGTCCACCTTCTCGAGGTTCCGCGTTTCTGAAGATTCATGCGATCAGGACCGCATTCTTTATTTGAAAGCTCCTGACTGAGTCTAGAAGCCGCTTGATCCGAGTGCAGCAGAGCCAAACCTATCGTCTTCGCATTCCTAGCCGTCCCTTCAGAGCTCTCGTCAACCGACACTATTCCCGAATCGCGTGAGAAGGTCAGCCAAGCCTCTTTGGCGTCCGAAAGTCCACAGTTTCACTGCCATTAGCAGAACGCCTCGTCTGTCTCTAGATTCAGTCGATATCAAGCTGTAAAGAAGTAGACCGATGTTCACCCTCTGCGAAATATGGGCCGCAGAGTATACTGACATGCTCAAAGGCCTGTCAGGTAACGACAGTGTTATTCAACTCACTTCAGCAGAATCGACTTGAGCTCTACCGCCATAGACGCTAAACCGCCTTCGTGATCATGGGCCCGTAGAGTGCTTGAAGTCCCGCATGACGGGACTTCCTGCGTGATGGAACAAAAAATACTGCACCGGCCCTTTTATGGTCCCGGACGGAGAGGCTCCGGAACTAAGGGCGCCGGAAGCCACTGCCTACCTCATCCGGATACCGTCTGAATGTGCACTCCAAGCCACCGAGAAGCGCCGCGAATGTGAAGGAAACCGGCAGAGCCATCGCGAGGAAAGAACTTTACTGCGAAGAAGCAGGGAGTATCGAACGGTAGCGGAAATCCGCCGCACTCGCGACGAGCCGAGGTTGCCTACCGCCATGGCTAGAACGGGAAGCATCTGCTGGAAAGTCATCGGATTGGAGTATTTACCTTCTAGAATTTCTGATCTTCATGCCCCGGGAAGCAGATCTCCGGGGACCCGCTGGAACGCGGAGCTGAGAGTCCCCAAGTGAGCAGAAACAGCAGCGTGTGTCTCATCTCAGAGGAAAAACAATGGTACTATTCAAAGTTTATTCACAACTGTCAGGATAGAAGCGGGGGAAAGGTCTTGTATAGAGTCTAGAGTCTAGCGTGAAATTTTGTTAAGGCGAGAGATGCAGGGAAGAATAAAGAATCTCGTCAGTCGTGCTGCCGGAGCGACCAATCCGCTTCCGGTCATTAGGTCTTCTGAAAGCCACTACTCACGAAAGGTTTAGCGGGGGGGGGGGGCGGGGCGGGTCTGGTTCTTCGAGACTCGGAAATCTCGTGCTCTGCGAATAGGCGAGATACAGCATACGCATCATAGCTAATGGATAGACTCTGGCATTCAAAGCTCGGCAGAGAAGATGATACGGACAGCTTCGAAATGAATCGAGCTCTCTCTGCGATCTCCGACTCCATATTCTTCGACCTTGAACCCGGCTCCGAACTGGGGCTCAACAAAGCCGATGGATGACGTCGTGCGACTCGAATAGATGCAGACAGTCCAGGTTGTCCCACCATTTTTTCAAGAATGTGTTGAGGATCAGCTTGAACCACGGCGTCAATGAGTGACCCTCTGCCGCTAAATTATCTGAAACGGGACGCCAATGAAGATCGGTGGTGTCCGAACTCCCCACGTTGGGGTGTCAATTTCCCTGTGTACTCCGGACTCAAAGGATCTCCAGGAATACTCGTCACGCGACACTCACCCACGAAGTCATCAATTTGATCTCGGCGGATGAAACGTAGAGATTTCACCTCATTCTGATTCGCTTCGATCCTCTCCAGATCCTTTCGCACGAACAATATGTAGTCGATCTCGTGTTCGCCCCAAGTCCCATCTGATGAGGCTTTGTACAATATGCGCGTCAAGTAGTTGAAGGCCTCCAACGGGAGCTTGAATTCGGTCAGACTACAATTGAGGCCTTGCACTCACAACATGAACACTGGTATATCAGGACGACTCGGTAGTGCGTCGCAGCATAAAGAACCCCGACCGATCGCCCGATTTCCACTCACTTCTTTGGGAGGAATTCCCAATTCTACGAACATGCGGCGCTGAGCTGCTCTCTTCACCCCCAGAATGGGGTCGGCGGTGAGTTCAGACGAATTTGCCAATGGATGTGAACAGCAAGAGTTCGTGTAGCAACCGGGGAAAGTAATTTTGCGATCCGATCGCTGCTGGACGAGAAGCTCGCCGGATGAGTTAAAAAAGAACACCGAGAAGGCCCGATGCAGGAGACCTGGCGAGAGAAAAGGTCAAACGATCTTAGGCGAAGCGAACGATCTCCATGACGCAACATCGAAAATTCATACCGGATGGAATCAGCGAAGTTGATGGCGTCAACAAATACGTGATAGAATGACGCATATTCTTCCGTACTACCGATCGAAGCTCGACTCTCACCGCGATTGATGTTCGCCATCAGATGACAATCTTTTTTGCTAGAGCTACCAATGACGCGATCATTTTCGTCGACTTGGATGCACTCTTCGTCCAAGAGTTTAACTTGCTCGGCGTCGAAAGAATCCAGAAGCGGAGACTCTCGTAGGCAGTGCGTGAGCTGACGCGGGTCGATCTTTGAAGACATTATCTCTCGAGCTACTTGAAACAAACACCGTGAAAGACGAAGGACTCCGGCTAGCCACGCTGATTCACGCTCGAGGAATCTGCGATCCTCTCGAATTCTGCGCCGATCGACGAAGACTAAACTCAAGACTGAGCACTATTACAGGAAATGGCGTACTCTCACCCCGAGGGAGCCGCATAGCGAGTTGGAAAAAGGAAAATGCGCGTGAACCATGAGGAAGCGCTGTTCATTCCGCGACGGTAAATGTCATGCTTGAGATTCGTCAATTGTTGGTTTCTCGCTTGGAGCGAACTGTTTGCATCCGCGGAGCTTCACCGTCGATTTTCGACTTAGCGGATGGGTAGGAGGCGCTGCGAAAGAGAAAGCTTGTGATGGAGTCTTTGTTCGCAATTTGTCTTGGCAAAAAATTAAGCGGGTTTAAATTCAGTTCCCGCCCACGGATTTCACGAACTGTTGTGCGTTTTCATTCCCTCGTCGCCTTCGAAACTCATAGCTGCACCTCGGTCGACTGGCCCGCAGGAGGAATCATCGATCCGGAAGGTTCAAGAATTTTTGAGGGATGCGCGCGCGAGGCGCACTGGCAGCCACTTGAAGGAACGTCGATGGATTTCTTCGGATCATGAGAAGGTTTCGAAATTAAGCTGCTCATTTTAGAGCTGTTTATTATTAATACAAGTTACACATCAATCAGATTTAGATGAGCTTATCTCTCCCCACTCTAGTCAGGCCTTACGGCAGTTCCATAGCGGGTCCCTCGTAAGCGGCCATGGTTCCCATGACGGAAGCCGCATTACCTCTCTGTACGCAAATTGATAGCCGTTGGTAGAGGTACCTTCGCGCTCACCTACATCCCGTCGCTTCTTCGATTAACTGACCCACTGTGTCCAGCAGTCTCTGCGTTACGGGGCCAGGGCCGCGTAGAGTCTCGAACGCCAGCGGGCACACGACGTAGTTCGCGGCGAGATCCTCGTATTTCTGGAGATTTAGCGTTCCCGCTCTGGCTCCCGCGAAATCCGCTCTGAGACTACCGGTGTCGACATATGAAGGGGCTAGAGTGTCGACTACCGTTCCGTCCCATACCAGGGCCTTGCCTCTCTCGAACGGAATCAGCGTCAGGCCGCCCGGTCGTCTACCATCCGCTCTGCAAAGCCCCTGAGGTTCCCTCAGGTTCGGAATCTGGGCGCTGCGCAACGCGCGGCTGAAGGTGTCATTCATTGGGGAGTGTCGTGACCACCTCCTGGCGCTCATTCTGCAGGAGAGACCGTGAGCGCCGTCTGCGCTGACCGGCCGTCCGCAGACGCAGGCGGGCGGGGAAACGATTCCTGCTCCAAGTCGAAGACCCGCGCAGATGCGGACCGTGTTGTCTTCGAGGAGCCCGAGAGTCGCGGAGGGCAGGCACTGCAGCCAGTGGCTCGCGCCTGGGCTGCTCACTGCCAGGAGTCTCGCGCGATCGGCATTCGAGGGGGAGCTCTTCCGGAGGGCAGTCACCTGTTCCGAACATAGGATGGTGTCCCATTCTCTCTGCACTTTCTTCTTTTCGGGTACCGTTCGCCCGGGGGAACAGAACCCTTCAACCAGAGACAGCTGGGACGAAGAGAACAAGGGCAAGGCCCAGTTTAGCCACCATGTGGCGGACCCTAGGAAGTTTTGCCTCTGTGGCCTCTGCGAAGACAGGGGCCCCGAGTAGCTCTAATGTGCCTTTGTGGACAAGCCGGCAGCCTGGGAGGAGGTCGCGGATCGAGCGGACCGCTTGCTCCCCATCGCCCTCGTCGACCTGGTCAACGAAAACCTCACACTTCTCGGGGTTGAGGCGGAGGCCACTGACTCCCCCGAACTTTCGAGATATTCATGCATTTTCTGCACGGGTCTGGCTTAGGAATGAGTCAATTAGCGAATCACGGACGCTCGAAGGGGGCTTGACCGATTTCGCCATCTGTGCATTTGACGATAATGAGGGAGAGTGCAGCTAGAATGTGAGTAACAAGACCAGGATCTCTCTCCGATTTCATTATTTATACACAAAACTAATGTACAGCTCCAGTACCCATTCCCCTCCTAGTTCCGCGGTTTCCGAACTGAAGGTCGATCACCGAGAGATGCTTTCGATCCACCTGCTTTCTCGATGTGCCATTTGAGGTTTTGAGCGGTATCGGCCGACCACGGCGAATCGGCTTTCGTCGTATCTTGATCAAGAAGATGCGTGTATTTGGTCCGACCCGATCGTCCGAAGTTTTTGACTTGCATGACCTTCGGTAGTACGGATTTGTTGAAGTGATCTTCAAGGGTCGGAACAGAGAAATCTCTGCGGTAAATATCGTCTTCCTGGTCCTGGACGAAGTAGGATCCCCGATGATAGTACTTCTGGAGGTATTTGTACTTTCCTTTCGTTGATTTGTTGACGATTTTCTTCGGGTTGTTTTTCAGCTCGCGCAGACGCTCCTCTTCGGTCATGTTGCGCAGTCTCTCGACCTCCATTTTCTCTCTCTCGATCGCGTCTCGAGCTTCTCGGTCTCGCTTTATCCGTTTCAACTCCCGGACTTTCCACGCCTCGTAGGCGGCTTCGTCGTTCTCGTCTTCTGTGTTGACGTCTTCAATATTCCCAACGCAGGCTCCTGTCTTGGTTTCCTCTTTAGTTTCTTCCACTTCCTTCCTGACTTCGGACTCTACGATCTTCAGAGTCTGCCTCCGTTTCTCTTCGGCCTTCTTCTTCTTTTCCAATTCTGCTCGATACTTCCGCTCTTCCTCCTGTTCTCGCTCTTGGATTGTGATACGATCTCTCTGTCGTACGAATACAGGTTTCAATCGCGGACCTTGCTCTTCCTCTTCGCTTTCGATGTATTCCTCATACTCGGACTCCTCATCCTCTTGAGGTTCTTCGTCCTGTTTGTTTTCTACTTCGCGTACAAGCTCCTCCTCTTGATCTTTCGCTCGTTGGAGCGCTCTCTGTTTTATCTGTAAGCGCTTCCTTTCGCGTTCTTCGTCGTCGAGATCCTCGTTGTCAGACGAACTCGAAGACGGGGACGAACTTCGATGTCGTCGACGTCCTGTTTCGCGGTCGGAGTCGTCGCCCTCAACGACGGTGGCGCTCTCAATGGTTCGCGTCTCCTGCTTTCGTCGCATCAATCTCCGGAGCCGAGGATCGTCGAGGTCTCGGTCATCGATTTCTTGACCCGCAGTACGGTCCGAGAGCTCGTCGTCTTGCGGTAGTTCATCGCCTTCCTCTGCATCCTCCTCGCTGCCTGATTGATCTGCTCCTGTGCGCAGCTCGGGTCTCTCTATCTTCCTTGAAGGTCGTTGTCTCTCAACGATGAAGTCGTCGTCCGACGACGCTGATTCTAGGGAGCGAGGTGAGGAATTAGGAAAGGTTCAATCGTCCATTGAGAAGAGGTTTACGGATCAGCACGATGGCCCGCTCGACTCACCTTCGCTGTCGTCTGGAGCATATTTGGGTCGCCTTCCAGAGATGTATCTCTGGACTTTGACTTTTTTCATGTACACCTCACCCTGCAGAAGAAATTTCCTCAATATAAATCATCACGCACGACCTGCATTCTGCGTACGGCAGAACATCGATGACCCGCGCTTCCGATACAGATTACCGGCCGAGAGATTCTGCCCCTGTATATAAGAAATTATCGTTCCTGCCACGAAACGCTGTAGTAGATTATGATTCCCCGTTCCCAGAGTAAGGTCGAAGTCACGTACCTTCTCATTCACAACTGGGACCGCTCCCGCAGTCGAGAGGATGAGGGAATTTTGATGCACGACGTCGTCCATGCTGAAATAAGAGACTTCATCAGCCGCAGAAACCGACGGCACAGGGATTCCTTCCCTGATCCGAGTTACATCGATCTAATCGCGAGGAGCAGGGCAGGAATTCGAAAACCAGCATTCTTCACCAGGGGTTCTGGCTTTGACGCGTGCTCTCTTCCACCGCTTTTCGCCTTCTTAGGTCTATTTTCCGAATTGATCTCTTCGTCCCCGTATAGCAATCCGCGCTCCAGCCAGAGTCGTAATTCTCCCGCCATCTTTAGGAATCAGCCGCCTGATTTCCAGCCAGCGTGAAAAGAGGAGTTTGTTTCGAATTTCGTTTCGAAAGAGCTCGTGGGAGCTGTCTACGTCCCGATCGCAGAGACCGCCAAATCGCGAGAGGAGCCTACGCACGAATGTGAGCGATTTCCCGCGCGGATTTTCCGAACGTATGCGGTCAAAGGATTCCCCTTTTTTCCTCGGTGAGAACACGTACCTTCCTGTTTTATCGAGTCCTTTGATCCTTATCGAACTCTGGCAGCACTGCTGATCGGGTGTTCCGTGGTCCGGCCATCCATATCCCGGCTGTCTTATTTTGTAAACAAACACCTAGCGGAGTTTCGGTGAACTAAACAAGTTCGCGCCGCTGATCCATGCTTCTCGGAGTGCTCCTCGAGAGGGCGCGGGCGAGATCATTCATCGAAGTCCGCACGGCTCTCGACTATTCATGCTGCTCATCAAGTCCTATCTTATCCAGTTCCGAACAGACTTCAACAGGGAGATCTTCGTAGACAACTCCGGAAGCCTACCACGCGATGAATTGAGTCTGCTGGATAGAATAACACCGTATCCCTTGAAATCGGTTGCCTAGGTCACGACTATCTTCCATGATCGGATCACGCTCCGAGTTTGCTCCATCGAGATTGTTATCTTCACATGGCTCCTAAGAAGACTCTCCTGCGCCTGGTAGATCAGGTTTACGGGATCGGGGATAACATGAAATTGAAGCTTCAGGGTAAAACCTTGAGCTTACGCCCTGATATAACGTTTTCGAGTATTCCTAGGAGCAGGGCACCATAAGCCATAACTTCCAACGCCTGTGATCATCCTCTTTGTTCAGTGGAATGAGATCTCCACGCCGCAGATATTAATGATTCCAAGTGACAGACGCAATTTCCATTGCAGGTCTGCCTGCATTCGCAATCAAGGTTTCACGTGTGACCCCGCAAGCGAATTCAGCAATGCGCGACTGATTCGATTCACGTCAGCATTCATTAACGATGCATCGCAATACGAGTCGACGCTCAACTCGGATTTATTAAGGCAGTTCAGTCACATAGGTATATATATACAAATACTTGTCAATATTTTAAAATGCCTCGGTTGTTCAAATTGGACTTTCCAACCGTTGAAGTTATTCCTCGTGTGACTCATTCGTTTCCTCTTGAAGTTCTCGAGCAAACTCCGTAGTGGCTCAATCAAATTCCTTTCACACATCTTTTACAGTCGAATCCAAAGTTGTATGTACGAGCGTTTAAATATTTTTTACACGTAGTTTAAGAAGTAGAGCTACCCGGTGGAGTGAAGTCAGTGGCCGTCAACGATCCGCGACTCGAAACTTCATGGCTTGTGCATGAGAACTGGATATTCTCAAGCTACGATTCAATGCCTACTCTTGTTTTGGCGCGCTCGGATCCGTCGGCTTGACGTTCTTCTTCTTCAGGATGAGCATGAGTTCTTTAGACATGAAGTAAGGCTTCTCCCTCGAGCCGTCGTGGCGTTCGCAATCTTCCAAGAAACAGAGGAAGAGTGTATCTACCGCCATGTTGTAAACGTCGAAGAAACATGTTGCGATCACGTACGATCCGACCGCAATCAGGCACACGGGGAAAAGCGGGTAATTCAAGGTGGGTATGTATTCGTTGAGCCTTTCGTCGCTCGCTGAGAACACATAGTACGAAACCGCAGCCGAAGAACCCACGACAGCGAGCTTCGACGCCAAGAGGAGAAAGTCGGTGACCTTGTCTACCACAACAACGCGAACGATGTTGCGCATCAACAAGAAAAATGATTTTTTCGCGGATGTACAGAAGTTCTTGCCGTAAATCGCGCACATGATGTAGGCATTTCGATTGACGAAACGCAGGAAGTTCTCCAAACACCAACAGCAGCATCGACAGCAACAGATAATGGCTTTCGAGATCTCATTATCGTAAGCTTTCACCTTCTTCTCAAGGTACTCGATCACGGCTCTGATGAATGATACCACAGCGATGATTAGAGATCCGAATGCTAATGTTCCAAGATGATAACGGGTCGTGGTCCACATTGCGCTCGCGACGGTCAACGTCGGTATGTCCTGAAATCAACTCATAGACTCAGATAACTTTCTTTCTCATCGGGACCGAAACTTCCCTCTTATTCGACGAGAATGCGAAGTCGGAATAGATCGAGAATCTCACCTTCTTCTGACGGGTCCAGTAGTAGCTCGCGACGGAGGCAGCGAGACTCATTTCTCCGTAGGCCACGATGAAGGCGATGACCCAGAACAGCCCGAATGTATTGTATATGTGCGTGTAGTTCACGTGGGAGCTCAGGGCCTTGTCTCCAACCAGGCAGGTCTTGTTGTTGAAAGCAGAGTAGCCTCCCATGCCCTCGATGCATTTCTCGAAAACACTCGTGTTATTGGTCCCAGAATCGATGGCGGAGTCACCCGATGGCAGTGATATCAAAAGGCTGGAAATTGATTCATTGAATGATTGAATTTTTCCAAGAAATCCCACAGATATCAAATAGATGGTCCCTCGCTCCGAGAACTCGCAGCTTCGTCTCTAGACGTCGGACGAGATGCTCGGTCAATACTTACAGTGATATGCCAGCCCAGGCGAGGAATACGAAGAGCTGCAGGAGATAGGGGAAAACAGGGAACACCAAAGCCGTGGGCATGTATCCGATTGCTCTGCAAAAAAAGAGAGGGTTTCAACTTGGAGTCGTCGGTTCAAAAGCTTCGGGCCCAAGATAGCTCAGCCATTCGAGCTCCCGGAATCATCCAGATCCTGACTCACTTCGCAGCTTCCTTGATGAGCGCTATGGCGATCCGGATCCGGTTTCGGAGGAAAATGATGACGAATAGAAGGATGAAGAGTAGAATCGATGAGATCACGCCCAAAATGAGCCAGGTTTGCCGGCTTCCAGTGTAGTAGGAGATCTTTCGTGAGAATCCTAAACCTTCATCAGCTCCCGGTACTCCTTTCAGCGAAACATATTTTACCCAGGAGAACGCGGTGCCTGCGCAAATATGATGGTTGATCGACGTTAGACTCCCCTGTGTCGACCGGTGTGACGGATACGAGAAATATAATGAAAAAAAGATTTCTCGGAATAAATAAAATATACAAATTATATAAAAATATATAACTCACTTGCAATCAGGAGCGCCAGAATGCTTAGGATTCCAAGCCAGATCATCCACCCCGCAGCGAATCTCATGAGCACGATCCAAATTAAAGCAAACACCATGGAACACACCAAACCAATGAGGATAATTTTCCATGTGTTACTGAGATCGACCAGAAGACGCTCAATGTATCTGCGCGCATTGAGAATCCTGTCCATTTTTCGCTTCGCTTTCTCGACCAATTCGTCGCCGCTCACATCTTTCTTGTCTTCCTCGTCCCTGACAGTGAAAGTTTCGCCGATCTTGAATTCATCCGTCACTGTCGTGGGACTTGGGACGCAGCGGCCTCCGACTGGAAGATCAATCGACGATTCAGTCAGTTTCGAAGTACGATTCGAGAAGGAAAGCGGACTCATTACATTTCCCCGCATTATCGATGAGCTCACTCACTGCTAACGCTGGCGATGTAATAGTATGCGCAACTGGCGGGCTTCCCCGTTGTGAGCTCCGAGATGGATTTCGACATGTCCGTCCCGGGAACACAGATCATGTGTCGTTTTATTTCCGCGGCGTTCTCGGGATCCGACGTATAGCTCGTTGTGCTGAACGTCTTCGTCGGGCATTGCTCCACGCACACCTGTATCGAATGAAAGCCTCTGAGTGATCGGCTATGCTCGATGAAGCGCCCGAGCATCGGAAACTCCCTAAACATAGAGAGCTACGGAACGGGGATCGCTTGATCGGGAGCGCCAGATCTCACCTGTGGTGTGCGACATTTTGCGCTTGGTATCCATTCGTCGGTCTCGAATTTCACCTTACACTTGAATAGATCAAAGAAGAAGAGATAGGGCTTCTTCCTGGAAGAAACAAACGAGGACCTCAGTGGCGTACAGCGAGAATCAATCGAGCGTCCCGCACGCCCTCAGTTCCGTGAGGAGGTGAAATGCGTTGAGAGGACTCGGAGCTAGAGGACGTTAAGGGTTCGACGCGGATCCGGCTGATCACGACGCCGACGCCTATTCTGATTTCAGAGATGCACAGTACTATTGCTGATCGCTATCGACGTCAAGCTCTTGTCAGAATCGCATTTTTTTCAAACATGACACAGGGGATATGGCTCGTGACTGCCGCCTCCATTCGCTCTTCAGCCCAGACGGATGTAATCTGGGAATTGACCCTTTGTTTATCTTCCTAACTCACTCATTCTCTCCGGTACCACAGAGGTTTCCATTGCTGTCCGAAGGATGGATGACGCGCTCTATGTTGCCATTTTTGATCGCTAAAAATAATTGCGTAAATGAAGTGTAGGATTGGCATTGTGGACTCGAATCGATAAGAGATAACCTTTCGAGTAGGAGAATTTTAGATGACTCACCTAAAAACGCAATGGCTCCCCATCCTATGACGAATACGATGAAAAGTATGAGGAAAAGGACATCGGTGCAGCTCCTTCGGAAGACTGGACCTCTGAATTCCGGGTCATACGGAGTGGGTTCCCCTGGAAGACAGAAACCGGGTTCAGTATTCACAGATTCTCATCGAACTCTTGCTTGGCGTATGCTCCTGCATCCGTGTCCGATTCGGAAAACCGATGCCCGGAGGCTAGATCGGATTTTACGCAGGGAGTCGTCGTTGTCGGTGGCCACGAGGTTGCTTTCAGACTCCGTTCCGGGTCGGCCCGAGCTATTCATGATATCCAAGTTTTAAATACAGCGTCAGCAAGTTCCTTGACTCGTCTGACAAAACAATCTCGAATGCTGTCCCTATTGGTAGCGGTAACAGCTCTCCAGCCGTCCGAGGGTCAGGTCTATGGGAGCCCGTAGCGAAGAAATTATTCCGCTCGTGACCGGCAGAACATATGAAACCCTTATACGAATCTAATAAAGCACACGGCGGATAGAACAATTTTTCTCTCAATGGGCGAGTCGATCTCGATCCAATCACCCAATCAATTTCATGATCCCAAGGTCGGGGAGGGTCCTGAGACGTCCCGACCGAATCAATGAACCACATAAAGGCCCAATAGCCTTTTGATTGTCCGTCTATTGAAGCGTCACTGGCAGGCTACGACCATTTTACTTGAGTTCCACGGCATCGTAGTCGTAAATGATTATTGGTACAAGCCTGACTAGATTCGTCCGAATGCCGAAGTCTATCGTTTGACAGAGTCGTGATTCGTCCTACCTATTCTATCAGAAGCGAGATCGACTATTTTCGGCGATGACAAAGCATACAGTCACCGCTGCGACCACCCATTGACAGCGTAGTTGAGAGTTAAGAGTCGAGTTTCGTCAAGAGCGTGACAACAAAGGCTGTTCTGAACAACAATCCTGTCACCAGGCCATAAACAACTTGTTGCTAGAAGACAATTCTCTAGATCAACGCTCACTTAATGATGCGCTGAGACATCGACGCAACGCTATTGAGTTTTTTGTTCTTATATCTTACTCTGGGGATCCTCCGTCTGACACGGATACGAATGAATTGGGGTTCCCCGAATCCGCTCAATATTTCAATATTCAATTTAATGTTTCAGCTCTTCGCACTTTTTTTCTCCAAGGTAGAGCGGCCTAATAAGACATTCGCAGATCATTCGCAGGATACGGGAGGCTCAACGATAGGAGTGTCTTTTCTTTAGAGCAATGGACTGCCTAGCCGAGACGAAAAAGGGCCACTATACATCAGATCACCGTGGCTCTCTCGCGATCACGTTCGGCCCCGGGAGGCTCGGACCCGAATGACGGTCCCGGCGTAAGTCGGTCGCTGAACTAATCGAAACGAGACTGATCCGGAGATTGGTGAAGTTTTCCCTTATCGTCTCAAATTCGAAAGCTTCCCATGAATGACTGGGTCGGAGGTCGGACCTCTACGAGAATTCCGATGGAAACGCGTTCGATAATAATTAACCCACCTTCTCCTCGACGTACTTGATCGTACCGATGCTGAAGTCTGGGTCTGCACATGCCGGCGAAACTTTGCTCAGCCGGAATTCACCGCTGTCCTGGGAAGCGACTCCCAAGCGGACTGACTGCTACCAGAGGGCGCCGCGCGGAACAAACCAGAAAGACATCGACGCATCGAAATGCGAGGAAGAAAGAGCTCACGTGGTTCGCGAAACAATGCGAATCGACTATTGAGAATTCCACGGGGATTCGTGAAAATTTGCAGACACCAGGCGCTCCCAGGGTGACTCAGATCGATTGGGCTTGTGTGATACGATCATGGAATGTTATCGCGTAGGTCGTGCCGCACAGAAATCATCTCCTCTATTTCCCTTGAGAGAGCTACCCCTATGGATTCATAATGGCCTATATCAGATTTCGTCGCGAAATCGATACGGCTCGTCCGAGATGAGCTTGAGCTGATCTTAGTCACTCAGCCGAAAGCCACGTAGACTCACCGTGAGACATTTCCTCTTACTCCAGAGACTTCAGAATCGTATTTACAGCACATGAGTGGCAACGGATTTCAGAAGAATAGCTCAGCGATATCGAGCGGGATATCGCAGTGACGCTGAGTCACAAGTGCTGACGACCCGAGCCTCTCGTCGTGTCAAACGAAATTCTCACCGAGTCTCACCGAATGAGCGAGAGTTATGCCTGATTGAAGCCGTCAGCACGGGAACACGGATCTGAGTTCTGCTCCCGCTCTCCGAATAACTGAGTTTCAAGCGTTCGAGTCCCTGAATCAGCTTCTGCACTGGGAAGCTTTACGCGGAATCCAGATCAAACAGCTTCCCTCAAGCCGCCTGACAGAGTTACGACAAACCTCTAATCCCGATAAAGTGTCGATTCGAGATTGTGGCGATGGAGCTATTGTCGCCGCTTGAGGGAACTTGTGAGCTCACCGGTCGATCTCAAAGCGAGACGGGGCGATCATTCAGCGTACACCAATCTCGCAGAGCCGGGAAAATGGAATCGTCGAATGACACAACTTTCCCGCTGATACAGGGAGCTAACCCTTCCGGTCCAAAAAAGCCCGTATCCTCGACCGATGAGTTCATCGAGATATCCTCCTCTGCTTGAGTTTTCCACTTTACACACTTTATGACTTGGACTTGAAAGATCCAGATACAGCTGACATCTGACAGATGGAATTTTGATCTCAACTCTCCCCTCAGGTTTAGTGGGCAGCTCACCGTATACGGGATCGGGAGTACCGGCGAGTTTCTCCAGGTGACGTTCGACATTCGTATCCGCAGCGTGAACCGCCATCGCGGCCGAAGTTCAGCTTCCAAGCGCAGGATTGCTTTTCTAGAGAGTATCCGCTCTCTGAGTGGACAGCTCACCGCGGCGCAGGCGATCAAGGCTCACTAGGGCAACTACACGTTACCCACGCAGAGATTCCAAGTAAATTCCCGATCGATGAACGCGCGCCGTCGTCGGAAGTTACGGCTGAATAGAACGCACGCCGCGCAGAAGCAAACTTCGTTGTTTCTCCGGCGGCTGACTCGAAGAGAAAAAAGTCACTTCAGACAAACCGCGATGCGCGGGCGCAGAGGCGCCCGCGGCCGCCAGCCGCTGATGTCGAAGCGGGAGTGATGGCAATTTTCGTCTTCCAGTGAGTTTGCTCGGTACAAATCACTGCAGCGAGGCACATACAGAAGCTTATTTTCTGGTTCGGAGGAGATTTCCTGGCTCCAGCACCAACAGTACGATGAACATCAACCGCGCACCGGAAAGGAACGAAACACGCCGAGATACGTTTGACGTCGGTCAATCGACGACGCTTCGGAATCCAAGAGAACGCTTCCACTTGGAGAGGAAGAGCGGGCCCCGAGTGTTCCGTCCAAAGTATCGAGTTTTCCGCTCTGTTTCTCTCCTGGAGAGTGCTTCCTCTCGACTCGAGAGACCGAATTTTGCTCTAGTTATTAGCTCAAACACACGGGATCTAAAGTCGACGCTAAATGAAAGCTTGCGTGACCTGCCAGCCGTCAACAGTCTGACTCCGAATGCAAATACGGCAGATGACTCGAGCTCGGATGAACGCGGTCTAGTGCGACAGAACATTGACAGTTGCTCGCCTCCCTGTTCGGTCACATGCCTATTGCCTATTGTAAAACGACGTCGTCGTCGCCATCACGACCATTGTCATCGACATAATTTCCGTCAGAGCCGACTTCGGCAAAGTCATGTCGGGGCATCGTGTCCGCGAGCTCTCCGTTGATCTCTAGAATGTTTCGATACGCCCGTCACCCGCGCTCCAGAGAGAGAGAATGACGAATGCGCCTCCGATTCTGGGACTGACGGTGCGTCTCGTGCGTCTCTGGTAGTGAGGCTGTGTTGTTTATGCGATCGACGGAAGGGCAGACGGACAGACAGACAGACATCGTTGCCTAACAGAGGAGCGATCAATGCGGTCGGAAATTATGACCGCTGCTTGCTCGAACGTATCATTCGTCCCCTTTCTTCTCTGGAAAAAGCCATCGGGTATTCTGGAGGAATGTCGGGAGTATTTATTCGCAGCGCCGACATTGCGCGTTAAGAAAAAAAACGTATAGCATTCCTGAGGCACCGGAGCCACACAGAGAATGATGGCAATAAATCGCGCACTGGGAGATGGGTGGGGCGCGGTAAAAAAATTAAGCAAGATCTCCTAATCCATTCTTTTACTGTAACAAATCGTCGTGAAAGACTACTCAAGGTCCGAATCCAAGACGGGACGCGCCCTTTAAATTCCGAATTTCTCCTGGAAATTTTTTTAATCCACTGTCTCGGCCGGGTTCCCGGAGTTCTCAGGTACCCGAATAAGGACGAGGAGCAAGCCGGATAGTGGCACGAGAGATTTCTCGGTTCCCAGCGTACATTTTCGAAACATTCGAAGTCAGTGATTTTTACTAGGCTGCGACAAACTTCGGAGCGTTTCCGACTCTCTGAATTCCACTGGGCGTTCCGCTCCGACAGAGGAGACTTCCACAGTCGGGGACACTTCCCTTGAATCATTGTCGCATGGAACGGAACCGGGATTCGCCGCGATATCACCCTTTTCGAGTTTCCGTCAGCAGCTCAGAGAACTTCCAAAGATTCGTGCGAGTGCATTTCGCAGCCCGGGGAGATTGTTCAGGCCCGGATCAGGAAGGGCCACCAAATGCTCTCAGTGAATGCTAGGGCCAGTCTGATATCAGGCTGCAGTCCAAACAATTCGGCGAACACTTACTGTATCGAATGACGTCACCGTGACCCTTGGCATCGTGATATTGCCTGGTCGGCTCCAATGATTCATGGTGGGTCGTCACAATCCGCGTCGTGGTCCAAGTCAGGGCGATCTGATTTGAATCCGTGGTCCTCATTCTCATTTAAGTGGATCGGCTTCAATCCGGATTATCGAGCGACATCGTTGACTGTGTAGTGAGTGACGACAACACCGACCGATAACAACAATCAATACCGACCCCAATAGGCTGCGAGTCGGTCGCAAGTGATACCTAAGTAAGCAGCATTCGGGGCAACGAGTTCTTCTGGCGCTCGCATCCGAAGGGAATGCTGCTCAAGATTTCCTTTGTCGACAGAAATCATGAATATACAGGCCAGTTGCTGATGCTTGTGCGCATGTGAATCATTTGGCACAAGCTCAACAGCGGCGCTCACTGACTCAAATCATGCATAGTTAGCGTTCCTATTCAACTAACGAAGCCCTGGATCTTTTCCAGCGACAGCATTTCATACCGCCAAAGGAATGAGTCGCTCAGAGAAACGCGAATAGGAGCAAAGAGCCCTTGTTTTCCCCCACGGGTCGGGTGGGCTTGCGATCGATACGAATTATCACCCAAACTCTGGCCGAATAAGGAGGACCTCCGTGCTCCTGATGTTTAAGACTCGATCCGAACTCACGCTTCATTGGTAGAGGAGCTTTCCCAATGCCGGGTTTCGGCATATCGCAAGTATCGCCGAAGGAAGCGTTGCGGGAGACAATTAGATCAGTTTCGAAAGTTAAAATCCCAGCATCACATCGAGACGGCTATTGCCCACATCTCGGGTACGATCAGAAGCGATTGATGTTGTTTTTGTTGTCAGCCAACCAGAATATGCAAGTGCGACGCTCCACCTATTGTTTCAACGTCAACCTCTCAGTCTAATCCCAGCGCTTGGCGTGCTTCACACAACATCGATTCCAGAGCTCTCGCAATATATTCGCGAGCTGGTGATGCTAAACGCCACAACGGCTTCCGTATTGAGCGGGAAGATCTTGTAATAGACCTATCGGCCGTTCCATGGTGAGAACTCTCGCTGGGGAAAAGTCTGGGCGAAGCTCCCAGTGGCGGCCCTCAAAAGCCGAAGCTAGATAAGCACACGGGGAGTTTCTATTCTGATGTTGACGTTTGCTGCTCGACTCCCACTCAAGGTGTCGACTGGTGGTTGCTGTCGCGGACGCTCACGTTGGGATGGGTTCTGTGAAGCCCAGCTTCCACTGTCGCTTTCCGTAGTGACTAGCAGAGCTTTACTCGCGAGGTCACGGGCGGATCCGACCATGAGGTGCAGAATTTCTGCCCGACAGTGACAGCAGATAGATTTTTCGCGCTGCACACTTTTCCAGGACGTGACCGGATTCGTTCCGGCCGAAACGCTCAAGCGTCATTGTAATTTTGAATAGTTTTAGACGGTTCTTCAAAGGCCTCCTGCATCATTTGTCGACGTTCAATTGACACAACGGAATTGATTCATGGACGATGTCTCGCAACGATCGGGACATGGGAGTCTTTCCGTTGAATTCTCGCATCACTTTCGCGACAAAGGCAATTTTGAAATTCGAAAAATCTGCCATGTGATTACCTTGGAAGGGAGAAGTTTCAGCACCGCCAGATTATACAACTGCTTCAATCGAGGAATCCCACTTCCCACTCGCAAACCGCATTTTCGGAAACGTTCCTCGGAACCTCTTGCGAAAGACCTCGGACGACTCAGAAGCAGCCTATAATCGAAACACTAGAGGTTGCCGCTTCCCTGTATCGAAGGCCCGCTTAGGCAAATCTACCATTTGGATCCCATCCGACTAGGATGGGCAGATCAAATCTACCATTTGGATCCCATCCGACTAGGATGGGCAGATCATGGATCATCTTCCCTTTTTGAATCATATGATCGCGGCCTCCGACTCTTACCGAATCGAATGTCATAGATGAGCTGAGCTCAGGACGTCACGGATCCAAGTTCGATTTTCTGTTCCAACGTAGGGCCGATAGCATGGACAGACATGCGACAATCCCAGATCGTCCCGCAGTCTCATGGTGCGGAATCGCATGTGCTGCTCCGGAGCTGGCCTTCCTGAGTGAATCGTTCGCAACATCCGAGGCTCAGTCTCACGAATTACGCGAGTGCCCGACAATTCTCTGAGAGTTTGATGACAGCAGAGGAAATAATTGACATTACATCAAAGAGGAATTGCTTCCCATCCGGGTAGAAGAGTTCATGGGCTGCTTTCCAGAAAGTCGCGATCGCGGTGTGTCACCGAGCGCTTTGGTTCAGGAAATTATGCTCAAATACCACAGCGACGGGCAACAAGCATGACGTGGACAGCTGCGCAGTGAAGTCGGATGTTCTCTTTTCAGCTTGGCACCGAGCATTGTCATTCGCGAAGACCCGAAAAATCGAGCGATGAGACCTACGTCGCGCGCGGAAAAAAGTGAAAGTGGTTGGATCCCTTCCAGACCGACGTCCGATGAGTTCGATGCACTCGGAAGGCTATTCGTTTCCAGAGGAGAGTCGCGGGGAGGACGAGGACCGAATCGGGGCTCCGACGCGATACGTGTATGATTTGTTCTGATTTCGGAAACCGCAGGAGCGGGCACGATTGACGCATTCCGATAGACTTTGGACCAGGGGTGTCAAAGTCGAATCTTCGGCGGGCCACGAAGGAGCACTGGGAGAAGCCGGCGGGCCACATCCACAGATTTTTTCGACATTATTCTTAATTCACGCTGTTTGCGCGGAAAGCTGGAGGGAAACACATAAGTATATGCATGATGAGTCACAATCGATTCTCGATTTTTCAGAGTCGACTCGTTCTATTCGCGATTCGAAAACTACAAGGATATTATCCCATGGAATTCCCGAGGATCGGCCGCCTCTTTGACACCCCTGCTATAGACTATCGGGCATGAAGATGAACTCCTTTCCCAATGAACTTAATTTCGTTCACATTGCGTTCGGGTGGGGGCGATTGGCGGAGAAGGGCCGGAATGTGAGATTTCCAAGAATATATCCAAATAACGCGAAGCTCACGAAGAGCATTAGCCCTGCGCGCGGACCATCTGATCCCTCTCAAGTCACGCAATCAGCTTGGCGACTTTGAGTTCTTCTTCCTGATGCAAGCCTTCCTTTTGCTGGCTTCATGTCCGAGTGCTCTGTTCGGACCTAGTCACGATCCACTTCCGGCTATTTGATTTAAGCGTGACCCTTTCTCCAAGAACCCACAGTCTCTCTGAGTGCCAGAGACAGGCTGCCGCTATGAAGTCAGCCGCAGCCAGCAAAGCACCGAGGATCGAGAAGAAAGATCAGATCGGGAAATTGTTCGCTCGTGGAAGACTTCTCAATGACTAGAGAATGCTGGAATGCTGGCTAGTCTAGTGAATGCCGCATCGTACGGAGTCGAGGCTGTGTCATCGTTCCATGACCGAGAGAAAAGAACGACGCGTCAATTTAGTCGCTTGTAGGGCAATACGGAACAGATCTCCCGACGCTCCGAGCAGAGCACTTCCTTAGTAAGGAAACAGCTGACTTTCACTATCGGAGACACGAAGCGAACGGAATCCATTCACTCACTGAGTGAGGATAGATTCGATGACAGCAGCAGATCTCGCGATCGTGATGGCGCTCGAGGGGAAAGTTCGATTCGAGAGGTCCCTTTGAGTTCCGAGGTTTTGTTCAGGATTCATCGAAGCTGATGGAAACCTACCATCTAATTTCCGTCTCCTGAGGATCCGATCCTGGGGTGGGACATAGCAGCAACAGTCTGCGATGCAAGACATTCTCCAACCACAGCCTCCGCTCCTCAGAACTCATCAGTAACTACATACTAGTCCATCTTGAACGACTTCAGCCTTAGAGATTCACCATCATCACAATGAGACATTTCTGAGCTGAATAGTCTGTGCAGCTCGCATGGTGTTCTGGCGCTCACCGGGACAGGGATGACCCGGGAAAGGGGGATGCGGATTTCTCTTGCGGAAAGAGGGCTGAACCACAATTGCGATGGACAGCCAGACCGGGCGGGTGAGTGAGTGGGAGAGCGCCCGATGAAGGCAGATTTGTCAAGAACTACTATCATTCTCGACGAGGTGTTCATCAGTGGAATGACCGCGGACAGCGAGCCTCATTCCCGACCATAGGTCATTCCTGAGAGCATCCGGATATCTTCACAAATCGAACTGCTGCCAATTTCTAATGAGGGCCCATGCATCGGCCCTCCTTCCCTCCCGGTCGAGCTCGATGACCGCGTCATGATGCAATGCGTGTTTGAACAGCTTCGGCACAGCCCAGATCAGGATCGCTCGCGATCGGACCTTTTCCGATGACGCTCCATTCGGAACACAAGCAGCAATCGATTAGAATGTCTCAGGCTCGATCTGCCTCGATAAAAGGAGGATCTCTACGGTGCCGTATCTTCTCGCGCTCCGTCCAAGTTTTGATGGGCACGATTGCGGGCTGTCTCCGCGAGAAGACGATCGCGAACCCGATACTCTCAGATCCGAGCCGAGATTCGGCGTATCTTCTTGACGTAGATAGCCGGGAGTGCAGATCCGCGGGAGATTTTAATTATTCTCGATAGGTTCATTTTATCGAGAGTACAGAAATTGTGAGGCTCCATCAGCTCCAGAAAGACACTCCCAGCGAGAGGGTAAGGCATCGGACGCAACTATCCATCGAGTCTTTTGTCGGGTGCTCATCCTCGCAACGATACTCTTCACTGGTTTCTTTCGTCGGCCTTGAGTCACTTTCTTGCTTCGTAAGACTGAAGTCGTCGAACTTGATGGCATCGGCGGCCTGAGCCATATGATAGACGCGCGGCTCCTGTTGATTTCGTTCCCGCCCGTCGTCGCTTCGACGCTCCCTCAAGCAGGGGCGTACGCGGAGGGGGGAGGGGGGGGCGGGGGGGGTAAAGGGGCTATAGCCACTCCCCCTCCGGAAAAAATCCTTCATTGCATGTGCCATGTGCATATGCCCTTGCCCTCAGGCCAGCTCTGGAACGCCGCAATGTTCTTGAAAACCTCCGGAGGAGATCTAGGAGGCTGGGTGCGGATTCGCTCCAATTTGTTAGCGATTCTTATTCTTCTCCCGGGTATTTCGCATCTGAACTCTGGGGTCCGCTGTCTGTGACTTGGAACCGCGACAGATTCGATCAATCGAGAACACCGGGAATCGAAGGCAGTTTTTTTTAGGAGTTTCAGACGACCGCTGCGGGGACGTCTCAACCATCGATCGCGAACTCTTGGTTCGAGGGTGAATCCTTCCGAAATAAATATTTTTCGCGAGATGCGGTCGTTTTGACTGACGTTCAAGCAGCGTTCGGACGTACTTCATCGACTACCTCCGTTAGCGTGGCGCCCTCATGATTAGCGCGGTTCCGGCTCAACTGATGCAAAATCGATGATGTCTTCGGAGGTATACGCACCAAACGAAGCATGAATTAGAACAATCTTTGGTATCGAGCTGTGCTCATTATATGTGTGCCCATACTTTCCGCCACTGATAGCGAGCCTGTGGTGGTCTCGACGTCGGGTCACATCAGGTCGCTTCCGGGCTGACCTGGTGATGGATCCCTAACAGTGAACGTACCTACTCTCCCCGACAGTTGTTGCTATCAAAGCGCGACGTGCTGAATACGGAACATACAAACGATACACGTTCCAGGAAGTAACGCTCTGGCTTTCATGAATGCTGGAGAATCGAAGATCACTCGCAGGTAATTCCCTCCAAAACATCGCTAATATGGGCAGGGTAACATTCAGGGTTTCTTCTCTACGGACCTCCCTGCCCCTACAGCGAGGCGGTCATTGTGAATTCCGGGTCACACTGACTCAGGAGGAATTCCCCGTAACTCAGCCGAAAACCAGCACGCATTGACCGATCCAGGATCGGAATATGGCGTGCTGCTGACGTAGAAATCTCGAGGTCGTCATCAGAACGAGTCTTTCGCGCTCATGAGATTGATCCCTGGGTCGCGGTTCTCGACGTTCTCGCGCCGGCAAAATAGCTTTCATTCCCTCATTTCTGTGAAAGCACAAATCTCTATGTCCGCGGACTCAGTGCAAGTCTAAAAGGTATTCAACTTTCGAGCCCTGATGCGATCCGAGGCTGTTTCAGCTTTGAGGTTGATCAAGACCTTCACCCGAGGCTCGTTTCACATCCGCGTAAATCATATGTCCGCACTCACCGTACTGTTCATCGTACTCGAAGTCGGGTTCCATTTTGTAAGCAGCGTCGAGCTCCTCCCAATTGTCAGCCACGAGGATCTCCTCTTCGACAGGTTGAGGTTCCGTGGGCTCAGCCGCTCTCTCAGGCATCTCCACCGCAGAGAGGGATCCATTACTCTGATCACCCATTTTCCAAAACTGAAATCAAAGAACTAAGTCATTTTCGTGATGTTGAATCAGCGACGACTCACGTCAATATTCTGGTTCCACAGGACGAGACAAGTCCTCATCGGGAAGGTCTCGCGGGTCTCCCGAGACCTTCCACCAAAAATCGACGGAGTCGCTCCTTCAAGATCTGACTTCAGAATTTTCGAGTCTGCCCTCGGCATAGAACCCGCGGCGTGGCTACGGCTCGCTCCGTTCTTAGTTATTCAGCGAGGAATAGATCAACATCGCTAATCACCTCACTACCGATATTCACGCCAGTGTATCTACCGCGATCTAAGTGCAGGAGTTGTATCTCCGTCCGACCACCGAGAACCGGAGCGATCCTGGTACCTCAATATACATATTTTTCGCTGACTCTCGCTGCTGATTCGATCGGTACCTCAGGAAATCAAAGGTGGGCAACACCCTTCTGTGCCCGCCTTTCCCTTCTCCAGAGGAAGCCTAGGTGCTATGAATTCGCTCTGCTAGGCCGAAAACCTTGTCGTAGATCGGGGACGTTCTCTCGTCGGTGGATGGGGATCGATAGATCAAGAGCACAAACCTATAGTGTGGTTAGATCGATACCTTGATTCTGAAACATTTGTTTCACAAATCACGCTAATCTTTAGGTGATTTTCCGGGAAATAATCAGTCTTTCGTCACTGGAAATCAGCGAGGGTTTTCGAAATTCTCATCGAAGAACTCACGGCGAGGGTCGGGACAATAAGATGGCTTCAGAGCTGATCTATTTGAGTTTCGAATCCATTCGATTGAGCGTGTCGAGTTTTTCTCTTGGGCTCGTCATACTGTCAAATCATCTCTCTGATCAGATATTCCAGAGATGGTACGCAATATCTAGTCGTGGGGCGGATATTCGGAGCGGGAGAATCGACAATGTCACACTTCTCCAATCCAGGTGAATCAGCTCCGTCTGACGTTCCCGCCAAGCGGGATGGGACACGTACTTGTATTATCTCGAAATCAACCCGAAGTACCGAGGAAGCTTTATGAATTACCTCTCTCAGGCAAAACGACACGTCTACGATCGTGGAGTCGGATTACACTTGCTGATATGGGGAATAATCCTGGCGCTGTCTAAGAGCGCGTTCGATGGAGGAGTGTCGATCGAAGGAACATGCTTTATGAGAGTTGAATTAGCACGAACAGCCTATGAGGGTGAACTGATTTCGGCGTCCGAAAAGTACGGCGGCAGCACTTCTCCAGCGATGGTCCAAGGTTCTCAGAGCGCTACCGCGGTTCTCGCGCAAGCGATTCACGCCGCCGCCAAACGTATCGGGTTCGGGAACACGGTTCGCGCGCGGGAGATCAATAGGACCCGTCACGAGACGCTCCTCGGCGGAAATTCAATCGTTGACAGGCTCACAAGTCCGATACAAGAACAAGATCGATTTCTAGACGACAACTCCAATTTGCAGGTCGCCGGGACCCAGTTCCGAAAACGCTCTCGGAACGAATGCGTGCTGTACTGTGAGCAACGGGTGAGGCCCCTCGCAGAGGGCTTCTCATAAACAGAATGCAGCGCCCTCTCTAGAGTTCTGCCGCCAATCAGCAACAAGTCGTACCGGACCATACACCCTGAACTTGCGAAACCTCTGTTGGGTCATGACTCCGACCCCCATTCGTGGGATGCTTGAGAGCTCAGAGTAGGATCGCTCGCCAAGACGGGGGTCCCAGGTACCGTGGAAGAGATCCTTCGCTCGGATATTATCCTTCCATGGTATGAGTGCGAGTCAACAGCGGAGTGCTTTGACAGCGAATTTCAGCTCTGGGTCGGCGGAATGAGGTCAATCGGGGAGCTAGCCGCCCGGACTTTACGCCCTCTGAGATGACAGCCTCCACAGACACTGGACAATATTTAAACTATGGACGTATTCGACTAGATCTCAACCCATGAAATGAGGAGGCGGAAAGAGCAAGTTGTCACGAGAGCAAGTAGCGAACGATCGGTGGACATCACTATACCTTCCCTCCCGAATTCGAGAATAGACGGTGCACTATATAGTTATGTTGTACGGGGAAGGTCCTCTCCACCAGGAGGCGGTGAGAGCTGACTATTCCATCCAGCCCGGTGTACCATCTGCTTGAGGGAGTGCTTGGAGAAGACAGCACGGTCGTTTCCGGAAGAAGATGATCCAAAAAGATAGCGGGCAAAAAGGGGTACCTATTCGAGATCCGACACTACGGTAGAGGAACCGCTCCGAGTTGAAGCACTCACCTCCCACCACTTGCGTTGGCCATCGAAGTCGTAGCGTCGGTTCTTCATTCTCAACTGAGACAACCGGAGAGGCGAGATTCTGGAAGATAGAATATCGCGTTAACTTTGATTCGGTGTACATTCCCAGACACACTTTCTCTGCCGATTCGAAACTACGCTCACCCAAACTCGGGTATGCCATCTTGTGAACTCCGCTATCCGGATGAGGCCGAGCGATTCGTCACACGAAGAATTTCAGGTCATGGGGAGATGTGCCAAGCACATCCAAGAAGCCTCCGACGGGGCTGACGGATTGCGAACGAGCCCGTGTAGGCTCTGAATTCGCGGGAGTGAGCACGGAACATCCGTGATGGCCGCCCCGATGATGCAAGCAACAATCAAGACATGTCGGACATTGCTATCAGGAAGGAACCCAAATCGTATTCATCGTATGCAAGGCCCTGTCGTGAATCCTGGAACCTGGAGAAATTCCGAATGCGATCACCGCGCCCGCGAATGAGCTCGGATCACTTCTAGGTCCAGAGTTGTAAGTTCAGATTCTGGATCCGCATGACTCTCAGCTCTCAGCGAATCAAAGGATCGATCCGGAGAGCTCTGTACTTAGGTGTCTGCATCGTAAGGAGGTGTCTCCTAGCATGGAGCACTTCGTGAGACACACCGCTTCAGGTAATGAACTTCCTCTCATGAAGAACTCGCTCAAATAATGAGACTTCCGAGGAACGAGCCCCCTTACGTCACGTCGTTATCGTCGGACGGTTTCTCCTGAAGGGGTCCCTCTCGCGGGAGTTTCTTTACCCGAGAGAGTTCTTAAAATAGGACATTTGATATCTGTGGGGAACCGCTGCACGTAGCTTTCGCCATATGCTGCATATTCACGCGCAATGAGGGCTCCGTCATATGAGGAAATTAACGGTGATCATGAGTCCACATATGTCAATGATTGCCCGAGTTATCTCCGAGGGCAATCAGACGGGGAATCCTCCCGGACCGGCCATCCCTCTGGAAGCCCCTCTCTTACCATGGAGGAAACCACACATAGGAATGCCGAATGAAATACAAAATTTTCCAGCAGTGTGAGAAGAGAAGCTGCCCTCCAGTGCTACACGCATACGAGAGGAAGATGAGCTTCTTGAATGTTCTAGCAGGGTCACGGGATCTTCGGTGTCAACAGGCTGGACACCGAGAGCCAAGTCAGAAATGTCGAGACGGCAGTTGAAGAGATTTGCAAGACTTCCTCATCCTATCCAAGAGCGGATTAGCCCGGCTCTAATGACATTTTCGTTTACAGGGTCGGACGGCATATGCGCTCTCCGCCTTCCGATTATCATGATTACGGAGCTGCGGTTTTAGGGATGTCTAAGAATCAAGCCAAGTCAAGCCGAGAGCGAGCGATTTCGTGCTTTAAGAGAAAGTTTCGGGAGCTCGCCTACCGCTCAGAGTATTGGTAGCGAGCGTCGCGGTGCCGACAGATTTCCCGCTTATCGTGGTCGCCGGCTGGCGCTTTCAAAAAATGGCGCCCTGCTCTTTCCGGCCGCAGCTCTCCTTTCGTTCGCGTGCAATTTGGCCACAGTCGTCAGAACGATCCCCAACCGCAAGAATGCTGTCCTCGAAGGTACGCCACTTTAGGCAGAAATCGACTTATTGTCTCATGAATTCGTGATCTGTTGGCTGATATGTTGCTCCGTAGAATACGTCGCGTGTCAGAATTTTGAGGAATTCATGCAATTGGGCTCGATGTCACGCATCGGTCAAAGTCATCTAAAAATAGTTGTTTTTATCCCACCTGTATTTCTACAACATCGCACTCTAGCTCGCCCAAACTAGAAATTGCAAGGACTCTCATTCTCGAATTTCACTGAGGCTGTCCGTGATCGAGCTCAGTTTCGTGAAAGTTGAGTAGATGATCGTCGCCGCTTCGGGCTTGGCGTGGCAAGCACAACAAGTGTTCCGGTATGGAGAATCGGTACTCGATTCTGACAATCATAAGCCGAGTTTTACCCCATGTCGGTCGCGAAAACTATCGAACGCCACATGATGCGCTCAAAGACAACACGCAGAAGTAATCTTTGATTTATGCAGGGCTCAAGTTCTACCACGCCTATGTACAATACAGCGTTTTTCCGCGCTATTGGCTTGCAAGGCTCCGTATTTCTCGCTCGGGAATCGAATCTTGGTCCACACTCACCAAATATTGTCGAATCGCCTCAGATCTGAGCCCACTGTGAACTGCCGAAACTCAAATCAAACAACTTCACGAGCGTTATCCGCTCGCTGTACGTCACATGAAGGAGGCCTCCCTCTTCGTAGCTCCAACGAGCAACCGCTTGATCCGTCTACTTCACTCGCCGACTGTTTTGGCCACAGCTTCTGCTGGTGCCGCCGCCACCACCTTCGCCACCACGGGCAGCAGCTATACAGACAACGAGGCTCCAACGAAACGCTCAATCCACAGACAACTGGGTTTACGTTCATGCAGACGCTGACGTCGTTGATCGCGGAGTGGCGGTCTCTGAAACAGGCTGCGGAAGCGAGTTTTCACGAAAGTCGCCTCGACATCATTTTACTCGGCTGATTCCATCTCCCCAGAAGTTTCTTGAGTCATTTTCTTCCTGTGCTGATGAGTGATGCGGCGTTCCCTTGTTTCTTTTTTTTTCGTTTCTCGCCGGCTCTGAGAGCCTGGCGACATCTGAATCGGTTGACTAGAACAATGAACGATGGATTGCGAGAAGCGGAAAGGAAAATCATTACTCCTGCGAGGCCGCTCGCCAGATTCGGCGCTCTAGGAGGTTCTCTGTGATGAGCTCAGCTTTGGAACAATATTTCATTTTCAATCCAATTTCAAGCCTCGTTTATTGCTGGCAACAACGGGGTGGGGGAGATAGTTTACATAGGTAAGCTTTGATTAAATCAGGAGCTTCACGTATGCGTTCAGACATTCTTCTGAAGTCTTCTGCATACGCGAACACTCGATTCATCAGCGACAAGTTTGATTGATGAGGTCACGGATCAGACACACCACCGATCGGGCTCACATGCGTCTTCGATTGGAGTTGAGAATGAAAATCGAATTTTACCCTCGGAGAGCATTTGCGACCTAAGACGACCTGTCAACTCTCTCGTGACCGAGGCGGCCGGGCGGTTATAAATATCTCTGACGAGCCAAATGCGTTGCTCTGTGTAGAAGAGTCGGTTTCCGCTTGCCGCTAATGTTCCTCCCTTGCGTGATTCCTATCGATCAACGATTTTCGAGGAGCCCTTTCGTCGACATGACTCTATCCATCGAGGACTGACTGTATCTTGCGCGCACTGATTCTCACGACGTGTTCACGTAGCTTCCGAATGCGCAGCTTCATAATGAGATGGCGGCCCGTCTGTAATGATGAAATTCTTCGTCTTCTCAGGTGCTCAGGGTTTTGCCCGCGCAGGCCAGACAATGCTTCCGGTCGATGTCTGGAATCAGTTTCGGTAATGACAGAAAGCATTCAGACTGCATGACTCTCACTGATAGCTGCGGTAAAAGCGGATTCTATTCCCCGAAATACTTTCTCAGCGTTGATCACCCTTGGCAGATCTGACGGATGAACAGCGAGAGATGCAAACCCTGGCGCGAAAATTCGCTCGGGAGGAAATTCTGCCGAAAGCGGCTGACTACGACAAAACTGGAGAGGTAATTATACAGACTCAGTAGAACCTGATGACGTCGTGTTCTCGGACCCGACGCTCCCAGAACGCAGGCAATGCTTTTCCGCTAACTTTCTTATCGAGTTTTCATACATTTCAGTTCCCATGGGACATCGTGAAGAAAGCTCATGAAGTCGGTCTCATGAATCTCGGCATTCCGCAGAGTATCGGTAAGCGCTCCGGGGAATCTAATTCGATGAATCCATGGAGTCATCCACCCATTCGATAGATACCTGATTCGTACTAACTTGCCTCACGACCGGGAGGAGGAATTCGGGAAATGCGGTAGCGACTGATTGCGCGAATCGATGAAAAACTCGGAGCGCGAGTAGCCGCTTGGACGCTCTTTGAGCGAGTTATCCGTGACTGCCAGTACCGGAGTCCAGAGGGGGCAAAGATCATGGAACAACCTTTGGCAGGCGAGCGATAGCGCGGGAAGCTTTAAGAGAGCTGCGTTTCCCCGAGTCATGGTGTAAATGACCGCGCACTTTCCGAGTCGGAACTTCACGATCATAGAGACGATTGCTGATACGATTCCAGCTGGATGGAATCGATCTGGGTTCATATCGGGCTCCGCGAAGGAATGGCGACAATTGAATCTCAACGAGATTTGAACTCTGTAGGCGGTATGGGCTTGGGAGTTTTGCCTTCCTGCATAGTCACTGAGGAACTTGCCTGGGCATGCACTGGTATCTCAACGGTCATTGAAGCCACCGGACTGGGGGTATGAGAACCGCAACTTTTTCTCCAAGTGGATCTCACCCCGAGCTCAGCTAAGGCTTTGTAGAGACGGAAGATTTCCGAGACTATCCACGCAATAAACGAAAACTACCGATTGCAGGCGGATTGGGCCTCGGAGTCTTCGAAGATTGCATGGTGGTCGAAGAACTTTGTTACGGCTGCTCCGGTGTAGCATTAGCAATAACTTCCACTGAGCTCGCGGTGCGTTCTGCTTTTTCGAAATCAATGGTGGATCATATATGAACGATTGTGCCCGGTTGATCACGATTTAAAACATGGAAAATGAATCCCCAGCAAACTCCCGTCATCCTGTCCGGCAACCCCCAGCAGCAGAAGAAATACTTGGGACGATGCCTCGAGGAGCCCATCGTAGCTGCTTACTGCGTCACTGAGCCCGGAGCCGGATCCGATGTGTCTGGGATCAAGACTAAGGCAGAGAAGAAAGGAGACAAATGGGTTGTCAACGGACAAAAGATGTGGATCACGAACGGCGGTGTCGCGAGCTGGTACTTCTTGTTGGCCAGAACGAACCCTGACCCCAAGTGTCCGGCATCGAAGGCCTTCACAGCCTTCATCGTCGATAGGTGTGTTGCGTGAATTCGAAACCTACCCGGGCTTCGTAGGATGTTCGTTTCTTTTGCGTCTCTCCTGCTCACTATCGAATCGACTGGATGAATTTCTCGTTCCAGGGACTCCAAGGGTTTGACTCCGGGTCGCAAAGAGATCAATATGGGACAACGGGCGTCAGACACTCGGGGCATCACGTTCGAGGATGTTGAAGTGCCGGAGGAGAATGTACTTCTTAAAGAAGGAGACGGTTTCAAAGTTGCCATGATGACATTTGACAAAACGAGGACACCTGTCGCTGCCGCGGCCACCGGCCTCGCACAGAGAGCGCTTGACGAAGCTAAGAATTACGCCCTTGAGAGGAAGACTTTCGGGAAACCGATCGCCGCGGTAAGTTCCCCGGGCGAGAGAGAGATTTCTCGGCACTATCACGTGGTCGTCGCTCATTCTGAATTCCGACTCCACATGAGTCTCCAATCGACTCACTAATTCCTCTTTACTTGGGCTCCAGCACCAAGCCGTCCAGTTCCTCTTGGCCGACATGGCGATTGGCGTCGAGGCCGCACGTCTCACCTGGCAGCGGGCGGCATGGGAGATCGATCAGGGCCGAAGGAACACCTACTACGCCTCGATTTCGAAGGCTCTGGCCTCCGATGTTGCCAACAAGTGTGCCACGGACGCGGTTCAGATTTTCGGTGGAAACGGATTCAATACTGACTATCCCGTCGAGAAACTGATGAGAGACGCTAAGATCTACCAGATTTACGAAGGAACTTCTCAGATCCAGCGCATGATCATCGCCAGAGAGATGATGGGGGGAAAGTAGTCAGGCAGATTCCTCTCAGTCAGAAAATGTCCCGAACGGCGAACATCATGTTACGAGAACCCTCGTACGGAATCATACCAATATCTTCCGGTGAATGACCGTAGACATTATTATTCTTATTGACCTTGCAATAAAGATATGATATGTTTTTCCTGGTGAGTGTTCAATGGCTGCTCCGAGAATCACATGCGCATCTATGCCTCGAGGCTTCTGTTTCTCCTTCGACCTTGTTTCCTCCATTCGTCAGTGGACGAAAGGAGAAATCTCATTGGCTGCATTTGGAATTTTTATCGGAAAAGAAATAGAGGCCTCTCTGTACTTCAGAGGCTGACTGCATCAATCCAGCGAGGGGGAAGTCGCAGAGAGCCTAAGAAGACACTTTCATTCTGAGGATAGAGAGCTCTCTATTGATTTCAATGGGCATCACAAGAGAGCGGGTTCCATAAGCCGGAAGAATAGGACCTCTTGGATCGAAAAATATGTTGGGTGTAGGAGGGGATGGGTAGAGGAAGTAAGGACGGTGGCGCTAGGTGAAATATTTTCGGGAGGAGCCTGACGAGAGGAGTTCACCCTTGGTGCTACAGAGATTGGGCCTGGAACCCCTGCAGTACACGAGGCCAAGATCAACCGCAGCGACCTAGTCTCCGCAGACGGATGCACTTTCTCTGCACCCTCCCGTCTGCGAAAGGGCTTCGAGGACGAGCTCCCATAGATCTAGATACGTTCCCCGCCTGAATCTGTTCATCATAGCGCCTGACGGACCGACGCAACCGAGGTCGAACCTCGACTTATATCAATAATTGGTGCGCGTTGTTGCGACGTAAGTTGAGGCGCGACTCAAATCGAGGGAGGATGCTCCGAGGAGCTAGAAAACGCTTTCATACGGCCCGGATAGCGTAGACGGGGTTTGTATGTTCATCGCTTGGCCGGTTAATGGTCTCATTCAGAAGACATTCGATTGGTCTTACATAGCAACAAGTCATGAATTCAGTCTTTCTCTTTTCGGAGAAGAACTTATCTGAGCAACCTGCTCATCATCGTCTCCTGACTTGATGTCGAGCCAACACGATTTCTCGCTCTCCAATGCCGTAGGGGGGAAGGGACTCGTCTCGATCCGTCGGACACAAGGTGTCAACGCTGGTGATCGCTGACGTTGCCGCCCCCAATACTTCGACTCATTCGTACCTGCCCGATGTTCTGTCTCAGTCTTTCCGTCACGTATTTTTTTCCGACATCGGGTCGTCGGAGCTACACGTGTCATCAACTGCGCGGGCGAAGACGACCTTGAGCCCACGTCGCGCGTCGACCTACTTTTTCAAGGGGTGAATCTTGGGCTTGCAAACCAAAAAGTCATAGACGCTTTTCGAATCTCCGGCATTGATGACTCTGGAATCTGCCATGCGGAGAGAACTCGATGAGGGGAGTCAGAATGTACTAAAAGCAGAATGACTGGGACTCAAATTTCGCCCAGGATCATGGTCATAGGAACTTAAACCGCTCAAACGAAATAATTGTACTCGAGTGGCTCGAGGGGAACTCTCTGACCTGAGTTCCCGAGCTGGAGCTGAATCGATACTGTGTGATACGATTCTGACGACTTCGATACTTCATAATGACTGGGCGATTTAAATTCCGATTCGGCCAAAGCACGAATTCACTCACCTTGAAGGGTCCGTTGGCCGAGAATGTTTTCTGGTGGAACCAGAGCGTCAAGCACCATGAAAGAGTAAGACCAACAATTTTATAGTTTGACCGTCGGAAGCGGAAAATTCTCCCGATCACACGTAATCTTTCCCCCTGAGTGGAAGTGCCAGACTCTGCGGATCGATGGGTTTATCGAGTACACTGAGAAGGGCTCGCATAATCTTCGATTCTATGAGCACTGAGTAATCGGAAGTTCTCTTTGAGCGGCTCGGCTGATCGCTCCATGATCCTTGTGAGCAGTCCCTGTTCAGCTCAGAGTCCACGAAGGATTCGGCGAGCTTGGACATGCTCCTTGCCCACGTTTTATTAGTAATCCTCGAGAGCCAGTCTCTTTTCGTCGGAGCCCAATTCGTTACCGAAGAGAAGGGTTTGTTCCGAAACCTACGTTTCCAAGCTCCCCAGTCCACCGGTTCAAGCTCAATTTTGGCAGAATTGATTCCAGAGCCCATCATTGTCCACTGCATTCATCTCAACTGTGTGGAGCTCGAGAAAGTGTCACAAGCTTCGAGGCAGGAGGCGCGGAAATTCGCTCGCAGAGTGTGGTATGATGCCAGAACGCCTGTCGACGCTCTCGCAATGTTTGTCGAAGCTATCGAAGCCGCTCAAGGGAATGATGACCTCATTCGCTGCTACCGCAACGTCGCATTCTGTCTGGGCATTTACTACGATTGATAGCAACTTATTCAAGGCGAGTGAAGACCTCAGCGCTTCTCGGCAGCTTCCTGTCGAATCGGCATCGTTTCAGCGACGACGCGAATCATGTTATGTCTCCTGATGTTCCACGGCAATAAGTCAAATCAGCATCTTGCATCCGTGCAGACCTGAAAACATTATGGAGGATCCCTCAGGAATTTCGTTGACAACCCGAACCTGTGACCGACGATGGTTCTAGGCGCGGAAGCAGCGGCGGAATCGATGAGAGCAGCGCTTTGTCCAAGGGGCGTCTTTGGTTCCACATTCGTTTGCTCGATTCAATGGAGTCAAGAATGTTGCGGTTTGCATTCGACCTTCGATGGCACAAATCGGACTATAGAAGTTGAGCCCCACGAATTACTTACATCTGTAGCCCTATTCAAGTCCATTTTGCACCGCTGACTCACGATACCCTCATCCATATATCACCGCGGGAAATATTAGCAGTTTTCCTAGCGGCCTTAGACGCCGGATATCAGAGCGGGAGCATTCTTATCGGTGAGAGCAGACGGGATATCGACGCTTGGAAAGCAGGTTTTGGCCTTCGGACTACGATGTGTGATTTGAAGATCGAGTTTCTTTCCTCATGTCCGGTCAGATCCTTTCGTCTTGAAGCGTTCTCGATACCCATACCCGTCCAGTCCCCGGACAACGATCGCTGGGTCCAGCGGCAGCCTTCTATCGGGACTCCTTCCTGATCGAAGAGAAAAGTTTTAGCGGTGCGTAACCACAGATCACTGAAGAATCAAGGTCACGGGCTGGGAAAATATTTTTGATCGTATAATAGTGCAAGTTTTTTTCCGCGCTGAATGGTCAATATACTGCATTCAAGGACTGCAAGCTTCAGGGCTGTCCTCTCTTTCTATGTCACCGTTCATCAGATGCGCATGATTAGTTACATCCAAAATCCACATGTATAGAGCTCCGCCCTCTGAAAATGAGTGCTCCGAAGTCGCGCAGCTCAGGATTCTAGAGAGAAACAAATATCAGAAGTGAGGAACCATCGGAGGACTTCGAATCCAAGTTGAGTTTGACGTGGTGCCGCAGCGTAGAGAGCATTCTCACGAGTATTCCATGGACGGCGGCCGGACAGATGCAACCCCCTCAGCTGCCAAACGTTTTCACCTCCTCAGCCAAACAGCGGGGTCGGTGCGGCGCTCACCGACCAGCGGTGAGAGGAACGAAAGCAAGTTGCTATCTGCCTCTTGTGCTACGCCCGCGTAGACTTGTCGGACCGTGGTACCGCAGTGATGGCGGTCTTGTTCCTCATCTCGGTCGTGGTCCTCGCCGTCCATTCTGGTAAGCCTCACGAGTCTCGGTTCAAGCTTCGGGGTACAGTGTGGAAGTCTGGATCCCCGACGCTACGATGGAAGCGGAACCGTTATTTGCCATATTGCGGAAGCAGACGGCCATATTGGAGAACCAAGTCACCTGTGTACCGAGCCAGCTCATCCATCGGTTTGGCTAGACAACTCCGGACTCCTCAACAGCGGAATATTGAAGGCTCGATCCGCTTTCCGTGAGGAATCCACGCACCCGAGATGATGTTTGTCTTTATTCGTGGAAATCGCTCGTGGAATTCTTGGCCGACGTACCTGAGCAGCCTGGTGGCCTTGGCAAGCTTGCCGCTCAAATCTGTGCGCCCGCATTGTGGTAACATTCGGCTCCACGCGGTTGCGATACTTCTGGTGAGCAAAAAAATAAAAGTAACGTATTCGGGGCGTTGTCACCTGCCCCAAGTGGTGCAGAAGTTGTGCTAGAACGTTAGAAAAAAGAAGATCACAGAATGGTATGCTTCCAACGGATCTGGTTCTACGGGAACTTCCGGCGCGTTTCGCTATTACGGAAATCGATTACCACCTCTCGCTGATCCGAAATTCGGATCGATGCTCTAGGCTTCGCGCCGATATTATTCTGATGCTCAACGAAATAAAAATCGGCAGCGTGGATCCATGCCGCGCAATTGACCTGGGGAAAAAACCGAGAACACCCATAAGTGTGCACTCAAAGTGATTCCACAGACCTCTGGTTGCTCGACGCAAGTAAATTTTTCAGCGGCCTCATTAGAGATAGGAGTCGCGCCGGCTCCATATAACTGCCCGCCAGTCTCCTATCATGCCTGGGAGGATCCGAATGAGTGCGACCGTTACGTGCGTTGCGAAAATGGCACCGTAACCGATGCGCAATGCCCCAACGGCCTCGTCTTCAGCCCTACAGGCGGAGCCTACGACTTCTGTGATTTCAACTGGAGGGTCGATTGCGGCAAAAAAAGGTCGGTAGCTTATCGAATCATAGGACACAAGGATCGGATCCAGAACGCCGATCATCATTGAAGTTTCGTTATGGCTTCCCATGAAACACACCGTGTCCCCAGGTGCCCCCGCCAGTCTCTTCTCCCGGCTGCTACTATCAATGGGGACTGTATCCCGCCGACAACTGCGTGCAGTACGTGCGCTGCGAATTCGGGACCCCGTACGTGAAGGATTGCGAGCCTGGACTAGCTTACGATGACCGATCGAAGACTTGCAACTGGCCCGATCTCGTTGATGGATGCGATCCAGAATGTGAGTATTGTAGAAGTCCGATATGCGATAGATTCCGACAGTGAGCGTTACCTGCGGTATGGGAAACTCGATGCCCCTTGAGCGTACTCCTTTCGGTCTTCAGCCATCGTCGGGTTCCGCTGCCCGGATAAGTCCGAAGGTCTTTCTGCCAAGTTCGAGCCATTCCCTCGTTATCCCCATCCTGGAGATTGTACGAAGCTCATCACCTGCGTGAACCAGAAGCCTCGTCTCATCTCTTGTGGCTACGGCACCGGAGTCTCCTTGTATTCGCTCACTTGCGAAGACCACCGCGATGTCCCCGAGTGGTGAGTACCTAGCGCGAGAACATTCGGAATTTTTGTAAAAAAAGGGAATTCGGAGCACATGAGCCAACCCGCTAAAGCGGAGTGAATTTCGCGATTTCAGCAAAGCAGCGGCTGCCACCGCCAACGTTGTCAAGAAGAAATAATGAAACGGTGCCAAATAAAGTGATTCAAAACAAAGACACGTCCCTTGTTTTCTCAATGAGATGTATCAAGGATAGGGAGTCGGATCCGCGAGCGAAATGCGAACAGCGAGGCGACGAAAGCCGCGACAAGCTCGCCATCAGCCAGCCATAGACAGTGTTTACTCAGATTGGCTGAAGGAGGCTTCGGCAAGTGCACGGCAGAGCGGGAGGAAATGTAGCGAGGGTTTAGGGCCCATTAGATGTGTTCTTTTTCGTTCACACTGAATGTGTGTATCCATGAGCGTCCCGGTGGAGAGCGAGTATGCGACGACGATAGGGAGAACGAGACGCAGGCAATTATGTTTGGATTGAGTGTCGGTGGAGCCTAAGAGCTAGCTGCTGCTGCCGCCACCCATCTAGCGGTCTCACATCGAGGAATCCTGAAGTGAGAACGACCACTTGAGCACGCAGCGCTTTTAGCAGTCGTGAGGAGACGAGCACGCTCGCTCGCATATACAGCTTGTGCAAATCCGTGCCAAGCCCGCTGCGGCCTCACTGTGCGTCAGGTGTGCCGACTCGCGTGAGGCGACGATTTGATGGAGTTTTGAATGGATCCTCCGCGAGCTCCGGAGATTCCATGAATCCATCCGAAATACATTCATACGAAAATGAGAGCGGTGGCATGGTGTGCGGCCGATGTTATCTTATCGATGCCCAGAATCGGAGGAAATCATCTGCTGTTCTACCGGATCGGAATACTCGAACACCACCCGAGCAAAATAGGCATATTCCATCACTTCATTTCCCAGCTGATCATACGGGGTCATCGTGGGACTTGACTCGAGGCTTCGAGATATCTTTCATCATCCTGCGATAGCTCCTTCGCCGAGTCTGAATCTGAGCGGGTCCCTGATTTTAAATGAAGTAATGAGGCGTGAATGATGCTTAAATAATAATTTTAGAGAAATAGTCTGGGAATGAAAATACGTAGTTAGTGTTCAGTGTTTTTTTTAAATTAGAAGTCGAATCGGAGTTTATTTTCTCAATTATTCGTTTAGCTCTCAAGTTTCATTCGTTTGTTGTTCTCCGTCTTGTTGTCGATGCTTCTTCTCGCTCCGTGTACGTGATGATGATGATTGCACCAGATGAGAGTTCATCTCCGCTCATCTGGGCCAGCCCGCCGCTCTACAGATCGCTAACTGCCTTCTCATCAGTACAAGCCTATATATACAATCACGTCACATGGCGTCAACGAGTTGAGTTCCGCGACGTATCATCTCTTCGTTCGAGTTGGCCAAACGACATCGTATCAATGTATTGGAAAAACGTGAGACGTCCGATCGAGAGTGCAGAATCTCACACTCTCACTTCATCGGGCGGACCGTCTGCGCGCAGCTTCTGATCGATCGACGAGGCCGAATCGACAACAGAGTCCCGGAAACGAAGCCGTCATCGCCTGATCGGGTAATCAGTCAGCTGCTTAGTTAATCAATCATTCAATCAGTCTACTAAACCGCGTGAGACGCAGCAAAGCAATCATGTCAAAACAGCAATACTTTGCGTCACTCCAGCACTCATTCATACATTCGTCCGTCCGTCGTTGTGTACTCCCTCAACTATCACACCTGCTCCGCTGCCGATCAGCGTAGTCCGATCCGAGTGTGGTTCTGAGGACAAACATTTTCTGCGGCATCTACCAACCCTACAACAGGCGATTCGGGCTGCTATACAGGAGGAAGGACGGCGCTGTGGTCATTTTCAGGTGGATGGAAACGTTGTTTGGACTGTATTGTTCGATATTGATTTGTGAATACGTTTTTTCGCTGCTTGTTCGCTTTCCTGTCGTCGGTCGAGAGCAACAGATGGGATCGATCGGATCGTAAGTCAATCGATCGATCGCACCATCGGAGGATCGCATCGAATCAAAGTGATTCTCCCTTACGGATATCATCAATTATCGTATTAATTAAATTACTCTTGTTAATATCATCGTTATTGTTATTATCATCCTTATTATTATTATTGTCAGTATTGTAATCGTCGTCAGTGCGGACGACTCGTCAGTATTCATATATTTCAAGTCTGATGGCGTCGTTTATAGATCAGGCTCATGTCATGAATCATGACGAGCCGTGTGTTTTGGTTTTCTGCTGCGAGTATGCGAGACAGCATTGAAAGAACAGTGAATATATCCCTCCGATTCCTGTCAGCTTTACAATCTTGTCTCTATTTGGGTTTTTCTCTCCGATTGATACGTCTACGATTTGTTTAAACGCAATAAGAACCCGTATCGAAATCAATCTCCATTAGAAGGTGTGTAGGTAGTCGTCTCCGGACGGGGTCGGAGTATGTTTGCACTTGAGTTGACTAGAAAGGGAGTCGGTCGGCCCAGCGGAGAGATAACATCAGTAATACATCACCTTCTCGAACGAGGGCTCGTTCCTCGATCGGCCGGGTGCAGAAAGTTGATTGCCAATAGAAATTCCGCTTGATTCATCAGTCAGCGCCGATCAACCGACTCGGATAGTCCGCTCTACGATTTTTTCGGCAATGCATAAAAAACTTCCGTGAATAACTCAACGTCCCGCACTCAGAAGGCAAAACTTGAACCGGAACGGTTATCCGTCACCCGAACGGTGACACTGTGTTTACATGGTAGAACAGGGAAGTTTGCCAACGCCGTTGTTGTTCCGATAGATGATTTGCGCTGGAATTTTCATCTTCGTTTTTCTTTTTTCTTCGGCCTGTGGTACAGCTAGAGTTCCAGGTGTTTCTTTGGGTTCGTCTGTAACCTATCTAGGACTGACTAGATGCATGACCTACTGGACTGGATGCATTGTATACAGAGAGAGAGAGAGTGAGACTTATTTCGTTCTTCAACTACTCCCGTTCCGCGTTAGCTGTTGCTGCTGCCGGTTGTCAAGAGGGCCTGCCGCTTCCGCGCTGGCGAGCAGACCTGTGCTATTTCGCGGTTTTCCGTCTGTTTGTTTGTCTGCTTCATACTTCGTCACTCTTTGGTTTCCTTCTTTTTCATTTATACAGCATTATTATCGCTAGGCCCTGGTGGGTAGCTGTGAGCGTTGGTGATGTGCGACGGCGGAGTCGGCGATAGAGGTGCTACTCTTGGGGTAGGCGTCGTATTAGGCGACGAAGTTGATGTGCTACACGAGGGCGAATACGGGGAAACTTCGTTCGCGTAGCCAGAGCTGAGCTGTTTTGCCTGGAAAGATTCCGAAGACTGCTCCGAATTAATGCGAGTTCGTTCAGGATGAGTTCTTAGATTTTTCCCTCGAAATCCCCCCTCATTCGTCGCCGAAAGCTTCAGATACCTTGAGTCGCAACGAAGCGATGCTGTTACTGAGGTTCGGTGTAGCATTGCCTTGGCTGAGAACTGATGACGTTGACGAGGCGACCACTAGGTTTTCACTTTGTCCACAGTTGATGCGTGAAGAATGTCCGCTGTACGCGTACGGTAACGTTGGCGCGGAATACGGACCCCCCGAACGAATTGAGTATTCATCTGGTGAATGGAAATACATCCCGCTCAGTCAGAGCCCGCAATCAATTCGATGCGACACGCTCTCTCTGAAGGGCTCCGACAAACGAGGCCAGCCCACTGCCAGAACCGGATTTACCTGCACTGCTTGTGGAGGAAATAGTAGCCGTCGAGGTGGCGCTAAGTGAGGACGAAGTGCTCTGTGGCGAAGGAGGGACGGAGGTAACCACCGAACTGTTTTGAAAGCAGCTTCCCATACCTTGCGGGAGGGGACTCGCGGCCCCCGTGGGGCCCAGGGGCCAAGGAAATGGCTTAGATCCAAGTGGACTGGATACCTGCGAAAGCGATCGATCAGTCAAGTCCGAGTTACGTACCCTATACGGGTTTCTCCCTCCGAGATGGACTATGCCCGACGGACGAAATTATGAAGCTGATCGTTCTCACCTTTCCCCAATAGGTATTCGTCGGATAGGCGGAAGGGTATAGACCTGCAGTATCGTGGGGATCTGTGAAAGGCTGTATGATGCTGTTGAACTGAGAAGTTCCGAAGCCGTTTTTCAAATCAGTAGAGTTGCGTTCCCTCTTGCGCCATTTGGCCCGACGATTCTTGAACCACACCTGGAAGCGAGCAAATACCGTTGTTTAGTACGAGACCAGTAACTTTTGCGGTTCCCAGGCCTTCTCGCTCGGAATCGGCCAGGAGGACGACCCGATCGGAGGTCGGCGTCGCCGTCATCGTTAAGAGCAGGGACATTTCAAGAACATTTCGATGGGGAACCCTGGAGGATTTCGGTTTCCAGGGAACTCCATCGACCCCCACCGAGAATTCGGATAATAGCCGCGGAGGACTCAATTACGACTCGTTGAAACTGGGGAGCAATGATCATAGGAATAATTATATTGTCGGTCGTTCCTGTCCTCTCAGTCGGCGAAGCCAGCGGTAGCGGTGCTTGTGATCGTCTTCCTCGTCGCCCGGGATAGGGAGGCGACCATCGCCATGATGCTCCCCATGGGCGGGACTTGGTTTTCCCTATCCCCTACGCAGCAGCAACGACACCACCACCACCACTACCGTCGTCCGAGATTTAATGCGTCACTGAGGAACGGGAGGGGAATAAGCGAGAGGAAGCTGCTAAGGGAAAGGACAACGCAACGATTCAGGAGCAGGCCAGGAGTGCAGGCAAACAGAGTATTTGTTCCGAAACAAACGTGTCGCCGTAGACCGAGTTATCCTACCGGGATATCGGACACGGTCTCAAAAATGCGATATCCACGGGGGGATTCCGGATATGTCTCAAAAATTGAATCGAAGACCAGACTCGGCTGGATACGGCCGATTCACTCGGAGCGATCGCCGATGCGCTTGCGCAGAACATTATCGTGCGAAGAGTATAATTTGGTCTCCGCAATCCTCTCGGCGACCTGAGTGTTACAGTCATGAAAGCTATCTAGAGTTTCGTTCCCGCCTGAAGCGAGCATCGCGAGTACCTAGCGACGAAACTCAAACCCTAGTTCATTTGAGGGCCTTGCGAGCTCCTTTTGCCGCACGACAGGAGTATTGTTGCTGGTTATGCAAAAGTCCATAAAGCGACAAAGCGAGCACGGAGTGGGATGAGTCGTAGAATTATTCAGTGGTTGGTTTTACCCTTTTTTTGGAAACTATGGCTTCCCTCGTTGCTGCTGCTTTCGCTGTTTGTAGCTGTTATTCGATTCACGCGACACTGTGGCTCGACACTTCTTCAATTTATAACAATTATATTCGCACGTTGCGCGGTTGAGCATCAGTAGTTCCACTATTGCCGGTGGTTATATTCTCATAGGAATTCTCGCCGGGAGTTTCGACCGGAGTCTAGCGGGGATCTCGGGGAGAAGTCAGACTCTGCTGCCGGATAAGGTTTCGCTGTGCACAGCCCAGTATGAGGAGAGGGGAATTCAGCCTGCTGGCTCGAAAAGCAGCTGGTGAGTATAGCTATGTAGGTACTTTCATCGCGGCGATAGCGTGCGGCTAGACGTGTCAGCTTGGCTCCCGAGGCAATCCGACTCGACGAAGAAGCTTCGACGAAATTCGTCAGAAGGGCACACTACGGTCGAGCGGCTCATCGGCCGCTCTTGGATACAATAACTTCGCGTCATGAGTCTGGTTTCTCGATTTATACACCGTTCACTTTTCCCGGAAAGCCGTTTGTTCCGCGGAATGCATGCGGACGAGTGCGAGGCGGTGCTGAATGCGGCTCCCTCGACGACACAACGTCACAGCCATCATCTCAGGATGAAAAAATGCCGAATGCAAACGAGGAATGCTGCGAGGCGCAAAGCGGAGAAAAAAGAACGACGTGATGGAGGGGTGTCGTTCATTTTGTCGACGTCCCCGTTCAAGCGTTCCCACAAGTTCTCTGCATCATTTTCTCCCCACGTCACTTTTCCCGTCCTCGTTTTTTGTTCCTGTTCCCAGTTTGCCATTCCGCTCCACGACGTGGGACGTGACGTGGCGAAAAGAGAGGAACACGATGCTCGAGGAGCTTCTGCCTTCGCTCAAAGAGCATCTCCCGGGACCTAAAAGCTCTGCTCACGGATGAAACACTGAATTCCAATGCATGATGTAGCGGCGCTCCCTTGGACTGGAATTTTCCCGGAGGGGATCTACAGAGGACATCAAAATAGAAATTCCTGTCTCATCGCATTTCAGGCTATTATTCCGACACTGTCCCCTGCTCTTGATGGCACGAGGCTCGAGTTCGGGAACAGTGAAGAGGCGCTACTCCGATTCGAGGTCACGAGTTTTCGGAAAGGTTAACCTTCTCGCCTCGGACGGCGCGGCTCATGATGGCTCTAAAGCGGTATGGATCTCGATATTTTGCATATATCTCAAATTAACACCGTGGTCTCGTCTTCCGATCCCACCATCCATTCCTCGAAGCCTTAAGTCTAGGAATCGGGCTGAAAATCCTCGAGCCGCTGACGAGACTCCGGCTCTGTTCCGAGACCGCACCGTAGCTGTGCTCGTAACGGACGGGTCCGGGGATTGTTCTCGTTCTCCTCGAATGAGAATTTTACTGAATCTGTCCTCATCCTCAGAGCCTTCTTCGGCTCCTTGTCATCTCGCGTATGGGAGAATTCGCACGACGCGCTGACCTTACGTGTTTGACCCACTTTCCGTCGAGTCGAGACCGACGATCAAGCTGCAATACTAGCGGTTCTGGCCCGAGGACGTTAATCGAAGCGTCGTGAAACTCGGTGCTTCCAACTACCGAAGCTATTCCCACGCAGCTATCGCAAACTCTCGCAAAAAGGCATGCATATCTCTTCATTAGATAAAAAAAAATGGATCAGAGCTTTCGAGGGCAACGGAATATGATGAGATACCAATGAACACCGTTCAACTTTGTATCCTCAGTATCCTGTTCCGACCATCGCTGATGAAAGATCTCCATCCATTCGCCCTTTTCCACCATCTCTCCGTTCACTTCTCTCCCACCACCGGAAGCATAAGCAGAGAAATTTTAAAGAAACTTTCTTCCTCCGCCAAAGCACACTTGGGTAGAAGATCCAGGGATTGAATATAATTTGCATAAGAAAAGCAGGAGAAGAAAAACGAAAAAGACGAAGACGACGAAGGGTAAAAGCGGACCCGGAGATACCGACTCAGGCGCGGACTGACAGACCGTCCTCTAATGGATTCGAGGATCAAGACCGAAGCAAGGATTCTCAATCTTCTTTTTTTCTCTTCATTTCCCCGGCCTTCTGCTCCGCGATCCTCGTCGTCTTCTTCCCGCGGTGTTCATTCGATAGGAGTATTCGGACGATTTGTCGAGCCCATGAAATCGAAATACGAAAGCCCGCATCCGTGCATGGGGAAAACGCTTCGGCACGTCGCCGTCGTGCGGATGACGCGTCCCTTTCAGCACGACAGTCTGTTTCGGTCTGAGAGTATCGTCGCAAGTCGTAAACGTGGATGTTGTTTGAGTGGCCGGCCGCCCGGCTGGCTGGCTCGCTTCGGCGTTAAATGACGATTGATAGCGATTTGAGTCTAGGCGAGAATCCGTGCTTGTGGCTTACAAATGGCTTCATGCCTACTTGAGGTTGTATGTCTTCATTTGGAACGCTTTGTGGCCCGGTCGGTCGGTCGATCGCTCCGCCGAGCGAGCGAGCGAGCGAGCGGCCCCCGTCTGTCGGTCTGAGCTAAATGGTTTGCAGACCGTCCGTCCGGTCAGACGCAACGTTGCTCAGCGCGAAGGTCGGTACACGAGGAAGAAAGCAGGCCAAACGAGCGAGCAAGCGCCAAGCTACGCTATCCTTGCGCTCTTATAACCACGGCCGACACCCACCGAGAACGACCACGGGACAACTACGTCGTCGGCGACCGACACGGCTTCGACCAACAACGACAGCAAAGAAACAAATCAAGATAAATCGAGACTCCCGCTATTTGCGCTCGTTTTTTTCCCTTTAGTCACATAAGTTATTAGATGGGCGCGCACCGAACGGACTACGCGATCGCAACGGACCTTATGAACTGAAGGGGAAGCTCCGGAAGGGAACCAGCCGTCGGCTCGCGAACTAAGAGACGTGTACTGCCAGATGCTTCAATCGTTTCCTCGGAGACCATCTGGCTAGTTTCGTTTTGGAATTAGGCGATTCCGGGATGCAACTCCTGGTCGCTCGGAGGCAGCTTTCGCTATCTTCGGGGTAGCTTCCCGTCGTATCAGTTGTTAGAGCAACAGTGGGGAATCGGTGTCAAAACCGCGGTTGCAAACAATTCAATTGGCATTTATGGCCGCTTCTAGTCATCGACAACGTCCTTTGTTTACGGTTATTCATCCTCGCTGCGTTTATCGCCCACTTCCGCAGGATGTTGTAGAGACGACGTCTTGACTCCGATCAGAGACAACCCTTATCATCACATCCGCTGCCGACTGAATCGCCGGCGCCACTGAAAGGGCTCGTTCTGATCTGCATACTTGAATCGAGCATCATAGTCGACACGTCAACTCAAGTTCCCCTATAATGATACAGCTCACGCTCGAATCCACAAGGGGGGAGGGATCAATTTGGAAAAGGGGAAACGTTTTCTCTTTGGAAAGATCGAGAGATCAGCTAGAGGGGAAAACTCCGCCTGGGCGAAGAGTTTCGGAAAGCCGACGCTCAGTGAATCCGAACATTCGAAGAAGTCACGGTCCGCTTGATAATTGGAATCAATACGTTCGCGGCAGCAGAACCTGCACGACTGCGGACCACGCTGAAGACGGTCGTCGGTCGAGATCCGCCACAGCAGCGGCTCCTCCGGGCTTAGGCTCAGATGGGGATAAAGCAGGATTTAGAGTAATCTTTATTATATCATTGGCGGCTAAAAGTGAGCGGCGGCTGCGGGGGTAAGACCTCGACGACGGAGACAACGATTGCTAGGGCGGGGAATCAGACGAAGGCTAGACACTCGGACATCTTAGGAGAAGACAGTCAGTCAGTCGGCCAAGGACGTTGACCTTCCGGAGGAAGCAACGACAGCCCTCGAAACGATCCGGGACAATTTCGACTCATGTGATCCGCTCCAGCATTATCGGTGACTGCGTTGGAAGGGCTGAGTTCCCGACTGAGAGTTCGGGATGACGACTGCATGAAACTCATGAAGTTGAGTTTGGAAGAGGATTTTGCCTTGTCAGGGAACTCGACGATTATTTACCAGCTCGTTAGTCAGAACGTAGAGACAAGCTCATCCATCAAATGACGGTCTTGCCATCATTGTCTGCCCATTCAGCTGTACCCTTTTGCTCGCGCGGCTGGTAGCCGAACCTGCGAGACGCAGTCACCATGTCTTGGTATTGTTGAATTTTAACCATCCACCACGACACCTCCTCTGAGCTGATTTCCTCCCAGGGAGACTCGCTGGGACTGCCTCTGAGGAATGGACGGGAGAATCTTTGAAGATCTTCCGAATTCAGGCGAAGCCCGGTGTTCCTGATCGTTCCTTTTGCGTTTCCCAAGTGCCCATCGCGAACTCTAGAGTTTGCCGAGCTCGAAGCGGGATCGAGGCGACACTCGAAATTTCGTCGGTCAGAATCGAGTGCACTTCCTGTTACAATGACGACCCCTCAGCCCGGAGCGATGAGTTGTAATCAACAGGTCGAGGTTTTTGACGGCTCTCGTCCCTTGGGCTTTGCCGAGCTCGGGCGGTGAAGGGTTGGGTTTCGTTGCTCCGCGAAGGGTTATCGCGCGATCTTTGCTTCCGATAAAGTTACCCCACGGGGCTGCAAACGAGTGACAACTCGACTCAGTCAGTGATTCTATCTCATCGAGTCACCTGATAATTGCTGCAGACAGCGAGTACTTTCCATATGTGTCAATGAAGGGTTGCACTCCGACGAGCTAAGAAGCGGGAGCTGTCGGGGTTGATATCACACAAGGATTCCAAAGATCACCAGTCCTCCTTGTCCTCGTCGATGTTGTTATTCTTATCCCTTGTTCAATTTCGGAAATCCGCGGTATAACAGCATCTGACAGTCATTCACCGTTAAAATTCATCAAGGCGGATGAACCGGCCGGTATCGACGGATTTTTCAGATGATTCCTCCAATTGAAATCTTGTAGCGCATTGTCTCGTCGGCCTCCTGGGAATTCGGTTGGATCTCGTATCGAGCCACACGTACGAATTTTCGAATCCCGGAAACGATCCTCTCGAGCAGCCTGCTCGGAGGTGGCAAGCTCCTCTAGACGAGAGAAAAGCGGCAGCCGAGTATCATGTCGAAATTTCAGGCGTAACGAAGGTAAGTTTATTTTACCAACGTTCTCCCGCTGCTTGTTCGCAGCCAGCGCTTGCCACAGCTGCTGCCCTCATCGTGCCTATGAATGGAGCAGAGGAGCAGCGATCTGCAACGGTGAGTTTGGAACAAATGATCCTTCATTTCCCCAGACACCGCCGCATTTCTCGAAACGGGCCGCCGGCAGCCTCTATCACCTCGACTACAACCACCACACCTTAAAGAACATGTTTTACAATCAATGCTCGCTCCGTCGCCCGGTCCACCTGTTCATCCACTCCAAAATGGTCTCAGTCAGTGTTTCGCCTGTTGCAAATGGGTGAGGTTGTCGTTGTATATGAGGTCGTCGATACGAACATCACCGCTCCGCTGCGACTCTGCTCGTTCACTCATCGTGAAATCATCTTTTGCTCTGCGTTCTACTTAGATTGCATCGCCGCCTGGCCGGCTCTCGGCTCGGAATCTTGAACTCCGTTCTGGAACCCGAGAGGAAGCCGTCGATTCGCGGAACTGCTCACCGGCACCTGCTATGGATTGAGTCGACCACAAGCGACTCGACACGAGTGGCGTGCTCGTCAGAATCCGAAACCGAAAGCCGCATAGGTTCGGATTTTCGGGAATCCTCTGGGTCGCGTGGCGACACGCGGTCGCATTCTTCGCGAATCGAGAGAGACTCCGGTTGAACATCACATTTTGTCCCGATGACAATCAGGTGTGATCGGCGTTCGTTTTTCTTTTCTGACGAGCCGAGAGTGGTTTCGATGAAGCTGCGGTTCGATCCAAAGCGACGTGTTACCGAGACGAGGGATGTCGATGACAGAGGAGTCTAATGAGTCGAAATATCGGATCATACGAACCGATAGACCCAGTGAGTGACAACAACTACCGAGAGCGGCTAGGCACCTGTCACGGTGGCGTGGTGACAGACGCTCATCAAACTCTGATCAGGGCATTCGGATGAAGTTCATCGAGTCACTCGTCGAGTTCATCAGCAGACGACATCGGTGGCGGCAGCTGAACGGCCATACCGGTTAGCCTAGCGGTCCTAAAAGAGGTTCGACCACACTCGAGTGGTAATGGTGGTGGTGGTGGTGACACCGAGCGACGGGGTCGTTGTTGCCATCGTCGCCCTCTCTGTCGCGAATGTCACCTCTGCTCCCAGGAGAGCGTGATTCACATAGCTCCCCTCAATTCGTTTCTTTGGATGGAGCGAGTCGAGTGAAAGGACCATCCTAGCAACTGACGACAGTGAGCAGCAGATTGTTCCCAAACGATAACAAAGGCATCTTTCACTCTCGCGACAGATTTTACACACTCGTGCGCACACTTACCGGACATCTATCTTATTGTTCAGCGGCGCTGATTGTCGACCGGGGCAAGGAGCGGGAGCGAACTCGTCCTTTGACGTTTCCACGCCAGCGATCCGATATCTCCGCCGGCGGGAATCGATATCTCGAGTTGGGCCGGGTTCCGTCGAGACGGCATCGGCAGTCGGGTCATGCCACCTTGCTGGTGGGAACGCCGAGCTCTGGTGGCGCATTCTCGAGAATTCCGATAGCGGAATGGATTCGATCGCGTTGTAAAGCAAACTTCGAACGCGAGTTTGAGGAAGTCGGGAGGTATGAAGATGCAAGGGAACAATCTCCCACGCGAAGAGCGCTCTTGCAACAAGCGTGAAATCGCTCAAGGATCCGGATGGAATCAATTTGCTGGCGAGGTCGCGAACGAAGACATCAGGATTAGACATACCCGCCCCTTTTAGCGATCGCAAAAAAAAGCGTGGGAGACTAGCGCCGAGTAGGGTACAGCCTATGCACAGAATCGCAGAGTCCGGTCGAGCAGAGACCACTTCTTAACAGACGGTCCGTCCATGTCTCCATCAGCAGATTACGACGCCTTCTCAGTTCTTACTTAGTTAGAGTTGATTGATATTCATAGGGAACTGATCCTAGAAAATCCGCAGTAACAAGTGTTGGGCTACGCCTTCGGGGATTTGGGGGATAAATCGATCTTGTGAGTTCCATAAGATCTTAGTTCGAGCGTTCTCCGGAATAAAAAGTAAAATACAAAAATAATCGAGGTACTTAAGACGTCGATCCGAATCAACGGAGACGGGAGCCAATATCGCTCCATGGGATTCTAGTCTCTTGGAGATACCTACCAGTCTCGATGCTGAATAGGTGTGTGAGTTGTGTTGTGGCCGTTATCCCCGAATCGAGTCGAATACCCAGTGTCAGTCTATTACTCTAATTTGCATATATCGGTGTCATCCTCTCCCCCTCCATATATCGGCGGCAGCGCGGAGCTTCTAGCCGCTCTGCGGAGAGTTGACTTATGAATTGAAGTCAGTCAGCCCGGAGGTCTATGTGTGTGTCGGTCCGTCAGTCAGTCAGTCAGTCTGCTAGGTGTGAGAAGGAGTGAGCGATGGCCCCGCAGGAGGGGAAGCTGTTCGGTACTCCCAAACTCCCGCTGAGCGAAACCCTGGTCGTCGGTCGCGAGGGTCGTCTATGGCGGCTCTCGTATTGCTTGTCCCTTGCGCTCGCTGACGCGGTTAGCTTTGATGGCAACTGACTCCTCGACTCGCTTCGAGAGAAGACTCGACTCAGAGACGCTCATCAAGCTCGGTGTCACTGGTTCCCTCGAACTCCGCTCCTCAGAGGAGCGGACTCCGATTACCTTCGGCTCGGGGAAGTGGAATTATCCCCTCTCTATTCCCAATGAAATGTCCCCAGAAGTCTAAGAGGATATTCAAGACCAGCCCGACGCTTTTCATGACAGTTTCGACTTCGGTCGGCGTCGGCTCATGTTTTCATGAGATGAGAGCGTTTGTGCCATACACAATATTTACCCGACAAGTGCGATCATCCGGGGACGCGGTGGATCTTCTTTTCCTTGTTCGCGGGGTATCATAATTCCTACACCCAACATTCCCCCCACCGGTCGGACGAACAAAAACTGTCCTCTCCTCAAAAGTAAACGAGGGAGATCGCTTACCGCCTGCGCGCCCGGGTTCGTACCTTGCTGTTCATAGCTATCGCCACCACCGCCGCTACTGCGAGCGAGCTCATCCGGAGAAGACACCAGAAGATTCATCAAACAGCCATTTGCATATGGGGTGTGACACTTCGCTGCCTGTCTCGGGTGTCTGCCGCTGCGTGTGGGCTCTGACATCGTTGCATCTGAAGCTGCTGCTGCTTGTCTCTGCCTCTCAGGGTGTCTCTTTGTCTCTCTAACTGTTTTATGACTCGGCCGAAGCAGATGCTCTCGCTCGTAGTAGAACGATCAGCATTGTCACCCGGTCGCTCGACTCCCACCCGCCTTCTACCCGTCGCCAGTTGATTACTCTGGCTCGGTCATTTTATTTGCCTGTTGGTCATTCAGTCACTTGATACCCGTCGCCCATCTTCTGTGTTCTCGCTGTTGTCTCGCTGCTGAACGATCGAGATTCCCTGCAAACGGAGGGCTCCCCGCCTTTCCAGCTTAGTTTTTCTAATCCGAAGAGTTTTTCTCGAACAAACACCACGTTGCCGGACCGCTCTCCGGACGTAGGTGTCGAGTCATCGGTGCGGTTTCGATCGCCGGCGGTGATAATAAATTGCGCTTTCAAGACAAAATGATGGTGGTCTCATAGCGATTTCTTCTGAACGGAGTCTACTGTGGCGTATTGCGAAGGCTGGGCCATTACTGTAACCCGTTGATATCAGCACAGGGAAACTATAGGAAAATAGCGGTTGGGCGGGGGGCTCGTGCATCAGGCTTAACCATAACCACGACACGCCACGCTCCAGGAGATTGCTATTCGATGGCAACACTATTCTTCCGATGTTTGCCGAATCGCTTCGGCATGAGCTCCCCCACGGCGGACAGTCAGCGAACTCCCGTAGAGATTGAGGAGTGAGCGTTCACTACCTGAACGCCATGGCCGAGACCGGGGATACCTCGGGAATCCCATTGTCAAGAATCGAGCGGTCTGTCAAACGGGAGCGTTTACCTCCTTTCGGAGTTCAGGAAGCGTGAACAACGGGCGCCAATTCGGAGCAGACGGACTCCCGTCACGCCAAAGAATCGCAAAGGAACGTCCCCGCATAAACGGTTTGGCTGTTCTGCATCCTGTATGAGATCTGTATCGGCGAACGAGTGCTTCCGACACAAATCTCGCCTGCATCGGGAGAGCGGGTGTCTCAGGTGCACTTGTAATCCGTGTACTCATCGGGGAACAGGCGCTTTTTCTCTCGGCTTCTTCTTGCCTGTCTCTCTGGCTGTTCACGTTCACACAACTCACATGCGGAGCTTGGTCGTGCTTGTTGTCTCGGTACTGCAAATATCGAGAGAGAACAAGCCTTGGTTGTTTCGCGGGGACGAAACGAGGACCTCGGTGGAGCACGAGAGGCTCTTAAAATAACAATTCAGGCACGTATCTGCATAATGATTGGAAGCGAACAACTCGAGTGAGATCTCCTATGTGTCTCCACAAATATTTGCTTTAGTCAGCCCAATCAGAGGGCCATCAATCGGTGCTCGTTCCTCAAGTTCGCCTCCAATAATTCAAAAAGGATTGCAAGGATTGCACCGGCGAATCAGATCTGAGTGAGATTGAACAATTCCGAGATTCTGTGAAGACTCAACTCTTTTCGACATCAGCGACTTTCCGAGTCTGCGCTCAGAGACGGCCAGGAGCTGGGGTGCTCGACTCCTGGTCAGGGAGCCGAGGGCGTCGCGATCGAGAGCGCGAACTAGAGAACAAAAATTGTTCTGGGGAATCAAGCGCCGCGAGAAGGAGGGGGCATTGTTGTATTATAAAGCAATATCCGTGGGTTGTCCATTTTGTCATTTCCTGGGGTGCGGTGTGGAGTTTCCTCCTGTTGAGGGAGATCCGTCTTCATTTAGCGGCTCCCCGTCCGCCCCGGCGCTACCACCTACCCTGTCCACCAACACCTTCTCTGGACGTGCCGAGACTCACTGAACGGCGGTGGCCAATATTGGCTTCGGCCAGTTGGAACTCGCTCCATTCAAGACAAAAACATCGGCTCGGATTTCGAAACACCAGCCTCGTTCAGTTACTGTCGGCCGCCGTCAACTGTTGAGCCTCGAAAACAAGCAATATAGCGAGAGTTGATCAAACGCAGTCCACTGTTGCGTGGCCCTGCAAGAACGCCGCGTGCTGCGGAGGCGGAACAACGCAAGTTCGATTGAATCTGGAGCGGCTCCGTTCGTTAGGTCGGACAAAATTCAGAAACCCTCCAAACGTTCTCCCAGGATCCGTGTTGCGGTCTTTCAGGATATGAATGAGAGTTTCCCGCTGAGTGTACAGGAGAATCTCTGTTATCTCGGCAGGAGTCCCACAGTGACTGCGGGCCGTGGCGGCGGCAGCGTCCAATAACACTTAGGCAGGTGTTGCCGCTTTTTATTAGACTTCACCGTCTATCAAGGGTTATTCTGTAGAGGAGGCCCCGAGAGTGCGTTTAGCTGGTGAGGTTTATTCTTGGACGCTTTAGCTACATTGAGGGCAGCTCGTTCCCGGTGAGCCTTCCAAAGTACACCTCATATCACCGCCACAGGCTGCCCCGCTAGCTCGCGATCGTAGGGGGACCGACCTTCCTCCGAGCAGGCTCGAATGCCATTGAGTCGGGAAGGAAGTTCGAGTTAAAAGTCGATCCGTGTTAGGAATGAGATGCTTTTGAAAACGCGTTCGATCGCGATCGAATCGGAGCCAGCGATGTGTAATTATTGCTGTACATGTGTATGTGCGCTACTCCATGCGCGAACGCTTCAGCATGCTGCGAGAAGAACACACATACATATGCATGTAGGGAGCTCGAAACGATTGCTGCCACCAGCCATGATTTGTTGAGACGGGTCGCCTTTAAGGTCACCTAGTGTTTCACCCGCCCCTCTATTAATGTTTGTGTTCGGGTCAATTGGGACAAGACACCTGTGTCGTGTGTGTAAGAAGTACAATTTAAGATCGTGTACCATTCACCGGAACAAATCGTCGGATAATGACATGCACCGCTCCTGGGCTGGGTCAGGTGCAAACCTTCGTGCAATTTATAGATGCTTGCGCCGCTCGCTCCCGGTCCGTGTTTACATAGAAGATAACAACGTTCTTCCTCCCTTAAGCGCCCACAAGCCGAATTCTCTGTCCTCTGTTTGTTCAGAGAAGATTCGCCATCGCATCCTCATCATGTGCCACTGAGTGAGATTCGCGTTCTCCCCTTGTGATGATCTTTTAGCGTTTCGCTCTCTCGCCACCTGCCATGTTAAGCCGTGTTTTGCTTCAGCTACCGCACAAGACTCGATATCGGGAATGATAACAGACAGGTGACCCAAAGATATCGGGTTCCGAATCTAAATCGAGCATCCGACTGATTGAACCGGAGCAACACTTGGGCCGAAGTCGTCGAGAAAACGATTTCCCTCCTGAGGTGAATGGAAAGCCCACCCGAATCAGAGTAGCCAAGCATTCGAGAAGCTCTTGGCTATTTGGGCGTCGTAGGTCACGATTCTGATATTAGGAGCTCGTGATCGCCGAGATATAACTTAATTATCAACTTCCTTTAACTCTGAGTGAGCGATCTGAACACACCCAATCTAGAGCGCACATCTGCTCCGATGCTCATCGCTACTGACTTGTAGCGATTCTCTAGTCGCGAATATCAGCGGAGCCCTCGCTAGCATCGCGACGGAAGCGTACCGAGTACCGAAGATCTCTCGGACGAGAAACTGCGATCTTTTGGTCGGGCTGAGAAATGTTTCTTTGTTTGCACTCACTCTGACTCTGGCCTCGGTTAGATTTGTCCACATGGCGATTTCTTCTCGCGTAGACATATCTGGATAACGGTTCCTTGAGAAGGTTGCTTCCAACTCCTGCAGTTGTTGCGACGTAAAGTGCGTCCTCTGTCTCCGTTGCCTCTTCTTGCTACCCCCTCCGCCCGAACTAACGACCCCACCTGTCGCGGATGCGCCTGAAAACAAAACGGCAGAATGAGAGAGAAACCACGCGAACCCATTGGAACTATCGTCCGTTCTTTGGGGCCTGGTCCGAGAGTTCGGGCTCGGATCGGAGGGACTTTCAATGAACTCACAGTATTTGGCCTGAGTGGGGTTGAGGTGGCTTGAGGGGGAAGACGGAAGGGAAGTTTTACTCCCAGGCTTCAGTGAAACCAAAGAGTCGGAAGCGGCGTCTGGACCTCCGATCTGCTGTGAGGAGTCCAGCAACCTGCCCGAATCAGGAGGCAAACTAACTAGACCTCCATCTACACCGCATCCTTTGAGGCTATCCATCGATGGTGAGGTTTGACTAGGCACTGAAATGGAAAGAACGAATCATTGGATGGTCAAAGAAGGTCATCGTTCCCGCTCTCGTCATCATTCTTGCATCCACAGCACATACGAGCGAAGACGCTCTCTGATAGGCATTTCCACATGGGAAGCTTTCCAGCGTTGACGTAACCCCGCACCCTTCCAACGAGGTCCCCTTAAAATTTCGACTAGGAAGTCTCCCGACCGGGATGAGGGTCCGAACTCCGGATGTTAACGCTCTGTGGACAGAGCGCACGTTCCGAGAGGAGGAGAGAGATTCTGAAGCGACTCCGAAATCGATTCGCCTGGCCTGTTTTGAGGCTCGCGTCCTCATCGCATTCGCGGCTTCTCGCATATGCTCTAATGGCAGCGCTTGCCGCAGCCGCCTCCCGCTCGTTCGACCGCGTGGAAGCCTCTCCATTGGCATAATAGGCCTCGGGGCATCCGGGTCTTCCATCACTTCGCTTATGGCGCGTGGCTTCTCTTTCTTTTTCCATAGCTCACTAAACCGCCCCCCGCATCAGCGAACTCTCCAGCTCGGCAAAGTCGAAACTCTCTGGCCGCTCGCGAGACTTTCTCCAACTTTCACCGAACATCAGAGAAGAGGGGAACGGAGCGTTTTTTTCCCCTCCGGAATTACGCGGTCGATGTCCCCGTGACACCAAGCATCGTGGATCAGCGTTCCAGAAATTGTGAGCGATCGAGCTCCTGGAGAAACGAATCCAGAAAGGAAAAGGATTCCATGACCGGTCTCGCAGCTCCGATCACCAATTTCGAAGTCCTGGAGTCTTGGGACTCCAATCTATCGGTTTCGATTGTTTATTTGAGTTCGGCTCGCCGAGAGGGATCGTGAACTCTCGAGCCATGATTCGTCTAATGACGCTCACTTCCGACGGGGAGAAACCGAATCGAGTGTTCATTCAGTCCAAGATTTCAGAGCGGCGGTGGTAGTGGTGGCGACGGCGAGCATTACCCCAGGAGCAAAGGCAGGAGAGCAGGAGCTGGCGCCTTCCTCGCCGCCGCCGTTGCCACCGCTGCTGCGGCGGCGGCGGCGGCGGCGGCAGCCAAAACACAAATCGATTTGTCCGCCATCATGGCGGTGGTGGTCCCCAGGCACCGCCCTTCGTTCGCTCCGCCCGCTCGCTGCCAGCCTGCTGAACAGAGATACTTGCTCGCACACACTTTGAGCGAGTGGGGCCTCCGCTTTCCGTCCCTGACGACTGACTGGGAGGAAAAAGAAGCATCAGCAGCCATTCATCAATCCATCGATCCTCTTCACCCGATCCATTCACTGAATCTTCCCAGCTCGCACCATCAATTCGTCCGATCGCAGTCTCAGCCGTTCCGTCTCCCACTCAACGGCGCGGACGGAGTGACCTGTCTCTGATCTATATCGGCTTGGCGAGCTCTTGAATTGAAACCGCGGCCCTCCTGAGAGTCCTCACTGCTCTTCCCCGCCGTTGAAATGTCTTATTCCCCATCAGCATCGACCCGCCTGAGAACGCTACCGTCAGTTGGATCCGATCTGAACTTCTGAGCTCGTTACCCTTGAATTCGGAATCCGGACCCGAAATTACGATTCCATGTTGCGACATTCCTCCGGAAAGCGCACCACAATCGAAATCGAACGCGGCGAGAATGCCCTCCGGACGACCTCTCGGCACTCCGAGTCATTTAATCCAACGGAGACGCGCCGACTCTTTTCGCCGTGTGGCCGAGGATTTACGCCATGTCCGCTAAGCCACTGCCGTTTCGAAGAGTTCCTTAGACTACTCCTCATGATCTCGAAATGGTTCCACATTTTTCGATGAATCGCATTCCGTGGACAGCGGCGGAAAAATCCTGTACGTTTCAGATCGGAATTTCGAACCTCCTACTATAGCTAGCAAGAGAAGAGATCGATCTTGAGCCTCGCAAGCGTTATTTCCATCGCTCCGGACACCGCCGGCGCCGTCCTCATATTCGGTCGCGTCGGCGAGTGATTAACGAACTTCAATCGACAACTGCTCCAGCGACCTACGAAATCGGCAAGGCAATGACGGTAATTTCTGAACGTTCAGATGATGCCAGTCGAGTCATAGACCTACAAGAACAAACGAATCCTCGGTGCGGTTCCCGGGCCGCAGGAGAAAGAGATCGGAATTGATGCAACCGCAGTAGCCAGTATCGATGTTGTCAATTGGAGGCTGCTGGGGACCAAGAAGAAACAAAGAAGAGAAACAAGTACCGTCAGACAAGCCCCAGCCAGGCAGCCATCAAGCCAAACAGCCAGTCAAGCAGGCAGGCATTGGAAGAAGAGGTTGAGCCATCAGTGAGTGGGATTAGAGGATTACGACAACGACGACGGAGGAGGAGAGGAGATGCTTCGGGAAAAGTCAGACAGACCGAGAGCGGCCCAGCGAATGCCCGACCGAATGACTGACTGACACTCGCTGACTAAGGCACTCACACGCACGATACTCTCCCTCCCTCCCCACCGGTTCGACAAGCGGCTTCATTTGTTTGTTCCGTTTCAGTCTGGAGACATGCCCTGATCGAGTTGCTCGGCGACTACGCATGCCGTTCAGCTCGCCGGAAAAAGTCCCATCGCAAACCCTCATGGGAGTCATCGGGACATCATGCTTGCACATGGGGGAATATCGATTGGTGGATTATCTTGCTCGTGTTCGGAACGATGGAATTTGGCGGGATGGAGTGCATTGTGCCCGGAAAAGATGGAGCAGGGATCCAGGATCTCTGAAAATTTCTCAGAGGTTTTCCACATCGTCTGCGACACTCGTTCGGGGGAGCAGGCGAGCGACCGGCCGGTAGCCTCGTCGAGCTTAAAAGATTCTTACGTAACTTGTTTGAAATCGGACACTCGTTAGTTTCGACGCCCATGAAACCAGCCCGTCAACCAGTCAGTCAAAGAGCGGGCGAGCTAGCCGGCTGTTTACATTTCAACCCCGTGTTCGTCGTCGATGTCTGGAACCCAGGGCGCCCGGTACCGCATTCTGTCCGTTGAACGGTCCGGTAAGCCGCTCACTCAGCGTCTCTAATCGATTCATAGGAAATTCATCGTGGATTCGTAATAGATCCAGGAATCCGAGTTCATATGTTTTCCAAACTAGCCGTCTTTCTCCTCGAGGCACGTGTCGAAAATCACCCACACAGAGATTTCCAAGAAAAAAAAGATGAGAGACCAAATATCGTAAGAACAATGGACTCGGCAGAAAATCTCAGAGTGTTTCTCACGTCCTCGTACCGGACGCTGTAAGCTCGGATCGCGCGGTGAGTATTTAAGATCCTAGTCAAGCTTTCCAACTTTCGAGGCGGAAACTCAAAGACTCTTGAGAAGGAGCACAAAGCCGACTCCTAGGAATTATGCGAGTGCATCTGCCGCTTGCTCTGTCACAACAGAAGCGGCAGAAAATAAAAAATCGTACTTTATTCCAATTCGGAAAAGGGAAACGAACGACTGTGGTAATTCCGAATGATTTACAAGTTTTCGCGGGAATGGAATGAAACGTTAGCGAAGGGAGAATCACGACCCACGATTTGTCCTCAGAGGGAAGCGACCCGCCTAGCAGACGGGCAAGCGGTCTGTCACTCTGGGCGCGTCTGAGAAATCGTTCGCACCACAGTCGGTTCCGGCACTGGAGCTCGAGCTGAGGTGGAGCGACGGAGCTCTCTGATGAGCCGAGCGGGGAAATTATGGATGTGGAGAAAGGTTCAGAAAAGGTGTGGAAATCAAATCCCCGCTCCAGCCAAAGCACGTTGCGAATTGAACACGAGAACACGCTGCGGATCGTATGTCGAGACAGAACACGCCCGAACGGCTCTCCCCCTCGTCTCGTTCATAGAGTTCTCTCATAAGCGTCCCCTAGAGCTTTCCGTCTCAAGGGGCGGCGATTTCGACTGTTCCTCGTATTCCAAAAGGAGAGAATAGTGGAAAATGAAAATGTAAACGATTGGTAGCATGCATTCGCTGCACCGATAGGACACAAACGGAATATAGGAGGGACGAGAGGGCGGTTTTGCTGGATACATCTGTTTGACTAAACCCTCCTGACTAATGGCGAGAACGCTGAACGTCAACCACTGAGACAGCTGACTTAGTGTGTCTGAGCCAGCCCGCGCTTGTTCGTCGCTTCATGAAAAGCCAGAGTAGACCAGACTCCCTCCGAATTTGACATTGAATAAGCAAATTTCCGAAGCGACTGGCCAGGATAAGACTGATCGCCTAATAAAGAATCGAAGCGCTCAACACCGACCGAGCCCCAGCCGAGCAGTGAGTGGCCCATCACAAGATCATTCAATACATGATTCGATTCGCCCACTCGAATTGTCCCAGCCGCTGTACACTTCATGATGTTGGAATTATTTTTCTTATCCCGTCCTTATTTGAGAAAAATACCTGAGGGAACTTACATTTTGACGGACAAAGATAAAAATCTGTAAGGGTAAAAAAAAAAAAGTTTAGTGATAACTCGCTGCGGCAACCTTCTCTGTCCCAGAGCCGCTCCTTGAAATACTACACTCTCATATAGAAAGACTCTTCCCGAATATCAGTATCGCGCCCGTTCATCTTCTTGATGAGTTCCTTGTAGTAAGACCCCGAAATTCTGAATCTTCCACGTCTCTGCAACCGACATCGCGCCCGCCGGTGAACCCTAGCGCATGACCTTCGTCGGGGCTTCATGTTTGGGAAGAACGAGATCGCGGATTTTGAAGAGCCGAAGCTCCGAGACCGGATCAGAAGTCTTCGGAAAATCGACTCTCCCGTAGGTTGAGCTAGCGCAGGCGAGAATGCACCAAGATAAGCCACAATAGAGGCCAAGCCCGGAAGGGAAACGAAAGTCGGGACAACAACAACAATAATTACCGAGTTCGCTTCTCACTAGACGAAACTCGTTTGCTACTTTCGAGCTGCTTCGCTCTGCTAGCAATGCTTTGCTACCCTGAGCGCCCCGCGCACCCGCCGCCAAAGCGACGGAGCGGCAGGAAGGGGGAAGCGGCTCGAACGAGCCACTGGAGGGAGGAAAGCCGGCACTGGGGAAAAACGGGAGTAAAGAGGTTGGGGCATCCTACCCTAGCTGCCAGCCGCCCGCCCGCCTGCCCGACCAACCAGCCAGCCAGCCAGCCGACGGACCAGGCAGGCGGGCAGGCAGAGTAAGAAACGAAGGAAGGAAGGAAAGGAACGAGCCAAAAGCGGTGCGCCTTCGTAAGCTCTAAATCCCTCCCCATTTGGGAACCCCTCTCTTTCTCCTGCATTTCTCCGCCGGAGCTCCTCTTCTTCTTGCCCGTAGTCCTGCTCCTGTTCGTTTCCCCGGACTGCTCTCTGTACGTTCTCTCGAGCAGTCCCCCACTCCTGAGCGACACCGACGGCAGCGAGGGGAGAGACACACGCTGCTCTTCGTACATTCTTCTACATTCTAGTTGCTTGAAGCTTTTCAAAGCAGAGGCAGCGGACAGCCCGTCCGCGACAACTGAGAGCGAGGAACCATGGGCGGACATTCCTCATTCCGTCGTCATACTGTGTTGTTGTATCCGACATAGAGCCCCTTGTTCCGGGAGAATTCTCTCTCTCTCGCCGACTCTCGTTCGCCGCCCTCAGGGAGACCCTATCGAGTCTCCGGATCGCTACAAATAATGCACCTTTAATGAGTATCCTCTCAACGGGAGGGAAGGTGCTTCGTTAAGGGACGGAGAGGTCTCGCGAGGCTCGCTGTTGAAAGGAACTCTTGGGAAACACTTTGCGAACGACAAGTGCCACTTTCAACAGGAAAGGAGACTTTCACCCTAGCGTGTATCACAGCGCCAGGCAGCCGGGCGAGCGAACCAGCCGTGTCTTTCCCAAGGACCGTTCCATTCCAGTTTCGGTGATGCTAGAATGCACTTGGAACTGCCAACGTAAATACAATGAGACACCGCAGCTTAGACACACGGAGTCGCGCACACGAGAGCGACCGAGCAAACGAACCAGCGAACCAACCAACGAACACTAGCCACCTATTGAAAGTAGTCATAGGCAACCAATCTGATAACATTCACTTCCATCATCAGTGACAAAATGATGATCACCGTCACAACCGACATTGTTCCTTTGCGTACCACGGTACTTGGTATGGAAAGTTGCTTGGATGGACCACGAAGCAGTGGCGGCATCGTTCGCCCACCGCTTCGATCCGACCAGGGCTCAGAAAATATCCGCCTGAAGCCCTCAGATCGGAGCCACATTTTAAACTCGGAGCTCCTGGACGCTTTCTTCTTCTTGGAATGATCGAGCGAAGTTTCGTGTGGCGACTGTCGTTCTGATCTCGATTTTTCGCGAATACAATCTATGGGAAATCAGCACCTCAGTGTTCTACTCACCGCGGCCATCCGGGGCATACAGAGCGCCGTAGGGCGCGTAACTCAATCCTCGGTTGATCGGCGGAACGACTGGAAGAATTGAAGATCAAATTAGTCCTGGTTCGAGGTTCGAATTCCCGCATCAGCTTCTGGTTTTACCTAAGTACATTTTCAGCGACGATACTATCGATCTCGATAATTCCGGTTCGGGAAACAAGATCGCGGAATGAATCTGAACCCGGTTGCCGAGCTCCGTCCACACCCCTCACGTGCTGGTATCGAGAAGCAGTGGAGCTCAAAAGTCACAGTCAAGGTCGGGCGAACATCTCTCTACCTATGTATCCAGACCGCCAGATTCATGAACGTCATGAAATTCAATTTCGAATGGAAACATTCCCCACACCTCTTCGGATGTATTCCAGATATCAAACACAGAATCGATTCCTCCCTGAACAACGTGGAGGATACAGGGATCATATCGAAAGGTCGACGAGACTCGCAGCAAAAAATGGGAGCCAGACCGAAAAACAATCGCTTGCGCTCTATCCCGATGACGTCATGTCCAAACGGTCACGCCGAGTTCGATTGCCAGCCTTGTTTTTTTTCACCCAGATACCTATAGGAGACCTCCCACTCGGGAAAATCTGGCGGTTAGAACGAGTTAGACGCCTCTGAGATATGGCGAAGCACTTGCTCCATGGACAAGGCTCTCGATCCACCTGTCAATTCCGCGAAGGTGTGGAATCCTCCGGCTCATCCACTTTGACAGGATCAGGGAGCATGGGCTCCCGGGTCCCAGTGCGACTTATGTGCAGGACCGTATCCGAGCCACGCTCAATGAGGACATCGTACGTTTCGGCACGACATTTACCTGGTTCCAAGACGTGGTATTCGTTAGCAGAAGGGTAGTACATTACTCCGTGAGGTTCATGCGCTAGTTGAGACGTATAGAGGGCCGGCGGCATTCTCGGATGCCGTAGCTGGAGCTCGTGCACCTCATGCGCTCCAGGCATCAGAGGCACGTGCACATCACTCATTTCATGCTCAACACGTTCTTCGTGCTGGACCACTCCATCGTTCTGCTCGACGTTTGTGAGAGCGGGCCCCTGGGGAGCCGTATTCTCGGCCGACGGAGATTCAGGACGCGGATCTACTTCTCCCAACGTCACGTATTCTGCGGGCTCACTTTGAAACTCGTATTCTTGCTGACGTACTTCCGAGCCTTCAGCTTTGACAATCACAGCACGATGAGGATTCTCTAAGGGCACCATGTCCTCGGCCATTGTTCAACTTCCTTAGTTTGAATACAAACTAGCTGGCCGCTCGGATCCACCTCAGCAGACACGCCTCTGGCAAGCTCCACACATGCTTTCACGACGGGCTTCAAGAAATGTCGGGAGTCCGGCAGACCGAAAATCAGGTTTGTATCGAACAACGCCAGTCGCCGTTGTGCTCTTGGGCGAGCTTGTCGCATCCGCCGCCGTTGATCGCACAATAGCTTTCAAATGGAGAGCAGCCTCTCTCGTTGTTTCACTTTTGTTCCCTTATCTCTCGAATACTGATTCCCAATCGATGGATCGAGCGTCGACTCGACCGGACGTCAAGTTGCGTGAGGGTATCGCTCGTTACGAGCTGCCCGCAGCAACAGCGAGAGAAACTTCCATTGGAGTCTGCGGATGCTCTTCAGATCGGCGGAATCAGACAGACGAGCCCAGACGCGGCCTTCAGCACCGAATCCAGGATAATCCAGGATTTCGCCGGATCACAGGGTCGGGCTCAATGGTTTACCGTCTACGACGACCGTCGCGGCGGCACCTGCGGCGGATCTCACTCAGCGGCGACAAAGACTCCTCTGTTCGATACGGGAAGAAACAACGACCGAACAGAGTGTCAATGGACAGAGAAACGGTTGCGGAGAAATATTCTCGAGCGCATTGCAGCAGTCTCGGATCTTTCCAGATTCCCCCGCCGTTGCTTGCGATCGCGAGGAGTGATTTTCTGCGAGATACTGCCGATCGGGAGCAGCACTTCCTCCCTCTGATTCGGCAGAGACGCGCGTGCTCCATTGAATTCCCTCGCAGAGAGAGAGAGAGGGATTAGTCCGAATCGGGAAAATGCTCGGGTCGTCCAGCAGAGCACCAGTCGGATATTCGTCGAAATCGGTATCGTCCCAGATATCGGAATAATATCCCCTGCCCTGGGAATGGACAGGTTGTTGTCGAATACGCGGGGCATCTCAAAGCTAGATGAACCTGCCGCGAGCCGATGACACAATTCGTGGTCATTCCCAGGTTCTAAGAAGGACCCTCTGGGGAAGCCGGAGAGACGTCATTGACTCCGAAGGGCATCTACGAGAATCGCCCTGCTGCCATCGCTCAGCTCGTGCGAGTCCCTCATGCCGTAGAGAATTATTTAAGGCTCTCGCGTTAGACCTTCGTGAGGCGTCGACGTGAATTCCTGTAACGAGAAACTTCTGAATATTCCCCTGGAGCGGACCTCGTACCATCTAAGGTGATCAGATCGCTTCACGGGAAAAACTCTCAGAACCGAGTTTCAACCGAATTCTCGAGCGATGTTTCCGACGACGGTGGAACTTGGCAATCTACTCACGGCAAAATTCGAGAGCTATATCAAAATGGGACGGTCACAGCCGGTACTGTGTCAGGGATTGAGCTTTTGCACGGCGACGCACAAATCACAAGCGAGAACTCCCATCGCTCAAGGCCTTGTCATCACGTCATCGATTCTCAAAGTCAATTCAAAGTGAACGTCGGAGGGTCACCGAGGGGAAAGCTCCTGTTCATGGACAAGGTTTTCCGTGGTCCCTCAGAGAATCCTCACGAGATGTAAGGGGGATGAGATTGGGGTTTCCTGAATGCCGAAAGCTCCTTCATCCACTTTCAGGATTGGGTCTTAGTCGAATGATTCCATTTGGTGTTCCGGTGTCCAGGTGCCAATCAGTCTGGGGTTTACTTCGAACAAGGCGTCACGGAATCTAGCCGATTGAGCCTCCTTTAAGTCTTGGATAAAAGTCCTCGTCTCCCCCTTGTACATACACGAATCAGGGCAAGAACCGCCAAATCATTTAATACCTCGTGTAATAAGCTCGAGGAGGCAATCGAATGGATCTCAGAGCTGAGCTGCGGATCCACTCCTAGAGGTCCTGCATCCTCATTCGTAAAAGTGGTCGAACGGCGCTATAGGTGGCTGGAGGATGATCGCAGTCTTGAGCCGACTCGATGGTTCTATCATTCAATAATCAAAAGTCAATTCGATCGTTCCAGGTGTTTTCCGCTCGATGCGGATCTCGCAAGGGGTGTGTGGAGATTAGCAGATAACGCTTAGATTTCGCTTCGGGTCTCGGCCGTCTGCAGCGTTCCTCTCAATTCAATTGTCTATAAAATGTGGAAACGGCACACGGACCTTCAAAGTCGAAAGCACGAGTTCCCGTCGCTCCCAAAATTGCTGACACAGCTTTTTCATTGTTGGTGGCTAAGGAACGATAATTCGGCGCGAGGGTAAGACAGGCTGCGGAACATGTACACTATTGGCGATTCGAATCCGATCGCTCCCAATAGTCGAGCTCGGAATCAAATATCGTGAGATCTGGCGGACCTGAAGTTTTTCGATAGCCAGACTAGCGTGACTAGTCGCTGCTAACGAGATTCAAATTAGAATGCGTTAAAATGAAATGTGTCAGCTATCTGTTTTGCTCTAGTTTCTCCCTCGTTGTCCGTCGCCTGATAATAGATGTGAGAGCACTGTTCGCTCATGCTTGCTCTCTTTGGTGTTCATCCTCTCTGTACTCGTCGTCGTCCGCCGCCCTCGCTGTCTTCGCCTGCCGAGCTCGGTCGAAAGCAATCGGAAACTGTCATCCACTATTGCGTTGACATATTAGATAACTTAGATAAGTTGGGTAAGCGACACACGCGCACTTCGATAACGAGGTGAAAAGGACACGCGACCCCGGCAAGCAGGTCGCCAACCAGTCAGGCAGCCGACCGAGCGGCTAGCGCGAGGACGAGTGGCGGCAAATTGAGACTAGATAAGAACTAAACGACGAACGACTTCGAGATCCGAAACCTTCAAAGGAAGAGTCCCTTTTCTCTCCTTCCCTTTTTCGAAACATGTTTGTGAGCGTCGAGATGCATACGACGGAATCGTCGGCGGAGGGAGTCGTCGGCGTATTCAATGGTGCTATCGCAAAATATCGAGCTTCGATACCGTCTCGATACTTCCGGACTGTTTATTTTTCAGTGAATTGAATGGATCGCGAATGAGAATTTTCGGTCGGCTCTCAGGGAGAGTTTAGCACATAGCTCGAAACTCCGTGGAGCGAGAGCGGCCAGGCTGTTCTCGCTGCCTCTACCAGCGAGTACTTCAGGTAGGATGAGAATGTAGGCCTGCGGCCTGGAGATTTCCAATTAGGGTTCGCTTCCTTTCGGCGCGGACTCCACCCTAGGTTCGTGCCATCTTGAATAGCACTTTTAAAACATCTTCATCAGCCCCTCGACACGTTAAAGAAGTCAAGTCAATGCTCCTACGACGGAGATCTCTAGATAATCTTTCATTCGAACACAATTTATGCCGCAGGTAGAGTTTTTTCCTCATCGCAAGGAGGCCCCGAAGGCATAAAAATCCCAGCCCCACGAAAGGTAAATGATTCGAGGCCTAACTCCAGATTCCCGAGTCCCATGAGTTTCACGCAATGATTTTGAAAAAGAGTATCTGGTCTGACTTGAGGACGCCCAGAATAAAATGTATCGAAGCATCCCGGATGCCATAAGCCAGATTCGGACGTTCTCGAGATCGATCTTTGAGATTGGAACGTATCGAATTCTCGGAGAAACACGAATCAAGCGAAAGAGTCTCGAAAATTGTTTCGACCCTTTCTGGTAAACGAAGATTTCCCATCTTTTTCACCGTGTAGATCGGTGCCGAGGTGCAGGAAATGATAGTCGGAGGAAAGGTTGTGACAGTGATGTGAGCCCTCAAGACAAAGTGACGGACAGGCAGACAAGTTCGCAAGGGGCACATTCTGTTGCGATTACTCGAAACATCTGATCACACGACTCCTCGCAATAATTAGCCTTCAAGCTCCCCGCCCGTCGCTGCAGCTGAGACAAAGCGAATCCTTGGGGAGTGATCACACTTACGGGACGCCTCACACAGAACATGGGGATTCTCGTTAGGAGCGAGACAGCCGCAGATCGTCGCCGGGGAATATGAAGCAGAATATCACCGACGCAGTTCTTCTCGTGGGACACCGCGAAATAATCTGGCGCGAATCCTTTGCATGATGTACGCAGGAATACTTAATTTCCTTAGCTTCCGGAGTATCAATAGGGGTCTGCGAATTTTTCCCCTAAACTCTAGCTCGGTCCGTGCCTGCTATCTCTTCTGCGATCGTGAGATTCCGGCGACAGAGCCCACGACAACGGGGAGACGAACAATACAGATGACCCGTTTGCGGAGCTTCGAAAATATGTTGGTGATCCCTAGACGTCACCGGAAGTTCGCGCCGCGCCGTCTCACGGAATTCAGGTCGGAACCGAGTGTCCAAAGTCTTCATCATCCTCCTGACGACGACACACGATGTTAAGAGGTTCGTCAGGTCCGTCGTACACACGAACAGCATCAAACGGCGAAATTCGCCGAGGAAACCCTCCGAACAGATCCCAATGGACATATTGGAAGTTCATACTGTCTGCGAAATCCGCGAAGGAATGTTTTGGTGGAAAGTCGAAGACAGCCGTGGAAGCTGTCTTCTTTGATCTCGAAGTATTGCCACATCGAGCGATAAGAGTACTTGAGTCGAGGATTACTTCAATCCAAGGATCTGCGTAAACCACTTTTGAGGAGGTGATGTCATCAAGAGGCTACCGATTCCCGATTGTAACATGAAAGCGGGTTCCCTCTTCCGGTGCCAACCCCGGAACCGATGGGAAGGGGAGCCTGAACTCGTTGGGAAGAAAAATCATCCTCGTTTGAAGCCCCTATTCCTAATCTGAGATCGTCTTGCTGTGAGAGTAGACGCAAGTCTGCCCGAAGCTTGGCGGATGAAATTATTTCCGACCTTATTCACGTAACTTCGTCGACCCGGAATGCTTATCCCATCTCGAGGAGATATCTCATTGAATGCCGTTCAATGTAGGCTATCGCGGCTCAGATGAGATATGTAGACGAGGGAGATACCCTTCGGGCGAGGCGATGTCTCGCTATGCATAGGGATGACCCAGAATGAGCGGCGAAATCCTTGTATGATATTTCGCCTGGTTCTTTGCTGTTTTACGGAGCTATGATACGCCGAGCATCCTACTCACCTCGCTTTTTCTGATCCATATGACCCATAGTGGAATGGTCCATCTGGAAGGGTCCACACGACGAGTTGATCGGTCCCAAGTGATGAGTTCCCATATGATGATGCATCGGCGGGGCTAGCGTCGTCAAAGACAACGTCGACGGGTCTGGCGGAGGCACCAGATCTTGCAAACACAGGGCTTCCGTGCCGGACAACGGGTCCATCATTTTGAGGCGGGGAATTTTCACCTAGTAGGTCTCGGTGTCCGTTCGCACGCTTCCTATCACTCGGCAGTTTCGGAGAACCGCGCCCGCGCACCACTTTCGCAAAAAATCGAAAACTAATCAGCTGACTGTTCCGAACACAAACTCGGGGCCCCCACTAAACTTTTCCACAGCCCTCTGCTAGACGTACAGAATGCATCGAGAAGACAGGGGGCACAACAATGCAACGCAAGGCAATCACGATATGACGGTAACCGGCATTCTGTCTGCGACCAGAGCAGTGGAGAACTCGTGATTTCAGTGGGCACTGGAATTTTCCCAGGCCGTTGTACCTAGCATCCAGCAGCATTCAGGAATCAGAGAAGCTTCAGCATGATTTCGCATCGAAACACCGACGGTTCACAGAAACTCAAGCGTCCCAATGCCTGTGGAGGGGGTGGCGATCACTGGATCTCTTCCTCGGGAATTTCCCTCAGCGATCGATTGCGACGTTGCTCGAGCTCCCCAGCCGCTCCACAGACGTTCCCTCGAGAATCACGGGGTATGCGGGTGGACAGAACGGTGCTGATCCGATCACCTGTCCTCGATGAACATCGTACGGTGGAGGTTTCCTCTTCTTTTGTTTCTCGATCCGCGTACCGTTGTCGTCGGTGTTTTCCTTCGGCGTCACAATTCCCTGGGTGCGAGTGTTCACTTCGAAATGGACGGTGGAGGTTTGATGTTCGCTGTTTACTCGCTCAAAACGAAAGACTTGGGCTCGAAACTGTCGGCGCTTACTTTCTTTTCCACAGGCTACCCAGTCGAATAGAGAGGCTGGTCGCTTGGCATGCAGGCTCGTTTTCTTGGCTGGCTGTCTAGGTGCTGGTTGGCCGCGCGCGCTGCCGAACTCCGAGAGGATATGCAGCGACCCTACGATGGTGGCGCCCCACAAAGCTCCGCCCCGCCCGCTCATTGGAGCCCGTGGCGCGCTCGTTCGCTAGCCGGCTGGCTCGAGAGAACTCCGCCCCGGCAACCCGTGTGTCCTGCCACCGTCACTATCGTTGTTGTTGTTGTTGCCGTCGTCGTCGTCGTACTGCTGCCCTTAGCCTCACTCGCACGCAGACTCTCGCGCTCGCTCACCCACACACACACACACCCACAGAATAACTTAAGTACGTGTTTTTGTCTCCTCTGGCTGCTGTGTCGGCCCGGTGGTGCTTCTTTCTTTCTTTCTTTCGTTCCTTATTTTTTCCTAGCCCGCTCCTTCCTGCCCTCGATCATTTGGGTTCGTCCGTTCCTGCGACGAGCGCTCGGCATTCCGACGGCAGCAGCTCCCTCTCTTGGTGTCTTCCGCTCTTGACGCCATCGCTTGCTGAAGTCGTTGACGATGGACTCATAGCACGAATTTTCATGAATGAACCGATGACACGGCTTTCACTGGATTGCGCTAAGCTTACACGCTACAGTCACTCTCTTGAAGGAAAACGATGACGATATGCAGCAACGCTCTTGTCCCGGTCGAGTTCCATACCGTTGGCGCTGACCGATCCGCGACTTTGTCCGAGCTTGGGAAAGCGGTCAATGCATCGAGGACGGGAAGCGGGCGTCGATTCCCAAGCCGACTTCCCACCATCGATTCTAGTATAGAGGGGGGGAACCTCCTTCCATGGGACAGATTGCACCATTTTTTCACCTCGGCCGGCTCCCGGCGCCTCTCCGAATCCACGGAAACGCCTATCCAGATTCCCGTGAGCATTCAAATCAGCTCCGCTCTGATACGAATCTCCGAATAAGTGGGTAAGTACCACGCAAAATGGAACTCGAGTCCTGTCAGTGTTCGAATAAGGCCAATCATGATTAGGCGCTCGGAGTTCTGGCTCCGAGGAGGAGTGGTTCCCGTAAAATTGATTCGGTGCGTTGATCGGAGCAGAGCGTAGACGGAAATACGATCTCCGCGTATGGTGGAAAGGGCACAGGCGAAGCGCAGGCGAGCTAAAGAGGGGGAACGACTGCTTGCGGCGTGTGATCCACCAGGATTTGCTTAATCGCCAGGCTTAAATCAGCTTCAGAGCTAGAGTGCGCGAGAGAAAGAGAGCGCGAAGACAGACACAATATCTTCAAGGCCAATTAGATGAGGTCGTAATCAATAACAGGACAATCACGCGATTCGGGCACTTGTTGAATAGAGGCGCTTATCTCTTTCAATGAGACGGGGCACGACCCGAGTCCGGAATCGACGCGCATACTATACCCACAATATATGCACGCTCGGAAGTTCTTTTTTGCCCAAAGACGGAAGGATCGAATTCGCTGACGGACTATCTTCAATCGAGAGACCGAACTCGACAACTAGTTTCGGGGTTCAGCCGCTTATTCGTGGAGTCTTTCGATTCTCTCTTAAAGGAGGCAAGCAGGCTCGATGGCTGGCGGGTGTGCTTGCTCGCCGGCTGGCTCCGGTGCTCAAACGGATTTGTTCGAAGTGCCAATAGGCTCAAAGGATCTGCTGTGGCGGCATCGGAAAGGAAAGAAGAGACGACAACGACAACGACGACGGAACGGAACACCCGAAGCGGGAAGACGACCGAGATAGAAATGGAACATTGTTTCAGCAATTGATTTCAAATATTGGCGCAAGTCTGTGCGAGTGTGTTCCCCGCGTTGTGGGGAAACGGTCTTGTAATAAAATAGACGCGTCCTTGCCGGAGCGGGAAGGTTGCTGTCGACGATCGATACCGCTTACTCTTGAACGCTCGCTTTGCATCGGGGACGCTCTCGAATCTCTATGAGCTTGCGACAATATTCTAGGGACCCCCGTATTCCAATTGAATCCAAGCCGGATTGGCTCTGAGCGGTGGGTCCCTACGGAATTGATCTCCCGAGATCTCCTCCGCAGTATCCAGTCTTTGGTGGAGTTTTTCTTTCCGAATGACCGATCCTGAGGGGGCTCATTGACGGAGGTCGTCTCAAAACATCTTCAAGTAGCCCCGACCAGAACATGGGATTCTCCCGATCCGTCTCGACTTGAGGACACCCAGGGAGGACCGTCTCCTTCTCATCATGCTTTGCCTCTTGGAGCTCCCAGGTCCAGCGGAGAGGACACCGCCAGTGCCGACTAAATTGACTTGGCTCGTTCTGGCAGAAGCATAAGAACAAGAACAAACCTCCTCGGTAGCTCGGGGAATGATCAGGGAAAACGCTTCGACCGTTTGTGGCTGCTTCTCGTGAGAGTCTCTCTGCCCAAGGCGGGAACGGTGGTGTGAAAAAAAGATAGGGAACAGCCGAAAAGAATGGGGGAAGAGGAGAAAAAGAGCAAGTCTGAGAATATCGTGTTCCATGAATAAGGGAGTAGCTTGAATAGACGCGGTGGGGGAGCCGAGGGGCTCGCCTTGAGTCGACGACTACCAGAAGGCTACACTGCCCCTGCTTACATAACTATTGTGTATAACTCAGGTCCCGAACCATTCCCAGTGGGCTTGGATCGGATTTTATCAGATCGATCGCGAAAAGCGATGAAGCTATGAGTTCATGATCAGCAGGTCCCTTGACCTCCGGACGAGCAACAACTTCCTATTCCCGCTCGATATTCAAGTTTTGTCCTCGACGCTCTCAGTCAGAGAAACCAAGAAGCAGCTCCTTGACGTCTTCCACACCTTGTGGCGAATCGGAGAGGGACATAGAGCCAGTGCGGAGGATTTATTTTCAGGAACAGCAACAGTGCAAGATTTGTTAGAAAATCAGACGCAATAGGAAGTCAACTTGGAGTGAACGGCGCCCTTGGAGATGCAATCTGGAGCCGAGCTTCTCTTCTCTTCCTTGTTCGGGCAACAATCGACCGCTTTCTCCGAAAATTCCCTCGCACTTTCCTCTGGCCTTTCCGCTCCTCCGAAACCTTGATCCGGGGTGATCTTTAAAGCCGACAAAGTCCGAGTCGACTGAGACGCAGAGATCCGGAGCTTTCGAGCACCACCAGATTGAATGTCAACGAATTTTGCGAATTGATTCAAGCTGTTGTTCGGATTACTTTGGAAGAGCAAGCGGAATTGAGCTCGTTTCGGGGTGTGAATCGGTCTCGGATTGGAATCCTCCAGAATACGGGTCTGCAGGAATGCATCTCAAGGTCTCCTCCTCCTCAAATTCCATTCGTGGGGAACTAATCGCCTCCCTCAAACGACTCCCGCGAGCGGTCATGAAGGGATCGTGAATTGGCGTTAGACCGAAAATCGCTTCTCCGAAGTCGGGCGCAACGCGATGCCCGTCTGTCTGTCGGTTCCGCGGAACGTTATGATTGTGTTATCTCCAGGAAAATGTAGAGAGGTGAGCATAGGAGCAGAAGGTAGGCAACTGAGGAGGTGGAGGAGGAGGTGGAGGAGGAACGCGTTGGGCACGCAGCCAGCGAAGCGGCGACCGCCTGATCCCTTAATGCGCCTTTATTACAGAGGGGAGTTGAGGAGGGGACCAACCGACCAGCCAGCCAGCCAGGCGACCAACCAAGCAGCCCACCGACAGACCCTCTGACAAACAGACGGGCCGAGCAAGGCAAGCGGGCAAGTGAGCCAGCGACGGGTAAAGCAGGGAAGGGCACTCGGGGAAAAGTTGGGGAGACGGACAGCGGGCAATCAGGGGCTGGGCTGAATCACCAGAGTCTCGGAACAGCAAGCAGAGGCCGACGGTCGCGCAGGGCCATTGACCATCAATAGTCGAATAAAGTTCGCTCACAAAACTTCACTCTACCAGCATCGTCACCAGCGGCCTGAGAGTCACTACTACTCGTCGGTGACAGCATACAACATAAAATATATATTGCCTTGTAAAATGAGATTCTATTGACATGAACCGAATAGCCACCGGAATGTGCAGGATCCTGCCGACGCGCTCCTCCGTGCGCTTGATGCGCCGCCCAGATTGTAACTCCAGTGTTCAGGGTTGAAATTTCGTGGAAATTTCCGAACGAAAAAACGGTCTGAGAAAATCTGCCGCCATTCGTGACGTCGTTCATCGTTTATTCCTCGTTCTCTGGAACAGCACTCAAATCCCTCTCTCTAATCAGTGGAAATATCAAGTGACTTCTGCTCCTGATGACTAATGCCTACACATGTCGTCCGACAAAGTCTCGGTCCAAATGAGGTGCAAGTGATAGTTTCCATCGCTCTAACCGGTTTTGTCCGCTGAGATTCCGGCCGGTCGACTCCGCGGCTGCGGCATAGAGATAGAGAGCTCGTTCTCCTTTGGATAGGGCTGACCGCCGATCGCTCGCCAGCACCTTCGTGACCGTGCGTCGAAGGAGACTCGATCCCGAAGCACGGAGACGGAGACCACAAGTCGATGTGACTGCAACAGGAGAACCGAATGCTCATCCACGGATGTCCGGAGCGCGTGTGAGTCGGATCTCCGGAATAAACCGCTCCGATTCGTGATCCCTTTCCCATGCCAGTCGGTTCATCCGTGGAGACGTCTCGTACCGCACGGAGATTCGAGGGGTTTTCCCCCTCCATCAGCCGGGTATTCGATGATTTCCCGCGAGGAACTCGAAATTATTTGCACATTGTAGTATCAGACTCATGCTCTTGTCTTGACTCGATGGCGGAACGCAATGTCCGCAATAATTTTCCGATAGGATTCCTTTACGGATCTGCTCCGAATAGTTCCAAACGCAGCTTGAATCGATGAAGGAGGACGAGGCGTCGAACTAGTGTGTCATTGTTCAGAACGCGGGGATCTCGCTGGACTTGTGACACTCCGTCTCCGAAGAACTCCTCAACATCAGCAGCTCGCCCATTCGACCGACTGTCGAGAATTTTGATTAGCACTTGGGGATCGCGCCTCCGGGGCTCCGAAGATTTTCGGAGACACAAGACCCTGAAAAAACATTCAGCCTATCCAGGGTGAGTCTTCTTCGAAGGGATCGTCGTAATGAGACCACGAAGCCCTGAGGCTCATGAATAGACCCCCCATATGAGAGACCATTTTTCCGACGGGAAGCGGTCGCTTTTCCGGCGGAAATTCTAATAAAAAACGCACTAAAAAACGGACATAGTCGAGATTGAGCTCTCCGTGTTACAGCAGGTGATTCGAACTTCCTATGATAGTCTCTGAACTGATAGGAACCAAGAGGAATCTCCTCGAGATGGATCGCGACAAGCAATGTCATCGATCCGTAGCGATATTTTCGTGCACCGAGAAGGAGCGTCCTCCGTTAGCGCTCCATAGAAAAGAAGACGGCAGAAGCTCGTCACAAGGAACACAGATGGGCCGACGGAACCACTTCGCAGCAGAGAATTACCGCCGCTACGAATGTTTTTCAGCATCATTTCTATGGCGAGCCCACTGCAGGAAAAGATACATCTTGCTCGTTGTCCTCGAACGTGTGGAAAAGGGTGTCATTGTCATCTCACGCATCGAAATTCGAGATCGCTTGATCTGTCGACCGGGGCGCTAGATTCCACGATGCGAAAAAGACGTGGGGATCCGCGATTGAGCAGAATAAACCTTGAGAGCGGACCACTTTCGATTGCGAGCGGAAAGCAATTGAAAGGACAGAAAATGGCACTCCCTCGTATGTTGAAGGTCAACTCATGAACGAAATACGGACGGATACGGCCATGGGGAGTATCAAGCAACGTTCTCCTTGGTGAAAGCAATTGAGCTGAAGATATCAACTCATTTCCCGAATGAATCGGGAAAACTTGTTTCGTTCTCGACTGTCGATCCCTTCAGAGATGGAAGATGAATGGACCGAGACATTGTTCGCTCGTTTTGAGTATATTTCATTCTTGGGCAGATAGGCTCTGCATGCAACAGTCGGTCATGCGTTTGACACTCGAGTGCACCTGACCCCGCTTGTAGTGTGATGCTTTGTGGCATCGTCCACACCTGAAGGCACTCATAGCGACATCTATCAAAATAATTAGCTTCCCCACAGAGCTCGGTATGCAATGAGCGATACGGGGAAAACACTCGGAGGAGGACGAAAAGAGACCACCGGACTGAGAGCGCCGCCGTTTTCCACATCTCTCACAATTCATCGCTTCGTATCCCGGAGAGCTACCCCAAGCGGTAGAGACTCGTTCCACTCGAAGCTCTTCAACTGAAAAGAATAACACTTACACGCAAACAAACACACAAATCTCTAAAGAGACCAAAATATTTCATCTCGGCGAACTCGAGCCGGGAAAACCTCCTCTGATTTAGGTGCACGAGCTCGTGCGTCCCCGAAGCCAGCACCAAGGTTGCATATTTCGCGATATATTTAGCCGTTCGAACGTTGTGCACCTTCCTCCGAGACGCTGCATAAACAGAGCTCGAAGCTTCTCTCCGAGAATTATTTGTCTTTGAGTTTCAACGTGTCAGTCGCCGGGCTGATATTACCAATCGGACGCGAACGCCGCCCGCTGCTCGAAGCGGGAATCGGCACAATCGGGCAGGTGGCGATTCGACAGGAGTCGGCGATTAAACTCAAGTCGTCGTGCATCGGCGCCCAGCTCGTTCGTTCGCTCATTCGTTCGTTCGCTCGCTCGCCCGTCGTGCAGCAGCGTATCACGAGTAATCCGTTCTTCTGCCTGCCTGCTCGTCTGCGCTGGCCGAGCAAGAACTGGGCCGTTTTATTAGCGCGCCAAAGAACGCCATCCTGCCTGGCGAGAAAGGAGTAAGCGGGGGCGAGCAGGCGCACGATTGAATATCCATTGAAATTGCAAATTCTGAACAGAAAATAAAAACTTGATCCTGCTGCGGGGAACTTCCAGCGTTGCTCGCGCGCGGAAAATAAGAACGAAAAATTTGCATCCAAAGTAGGAGCGACCCCGAGTGCGAGTAGGTTTTACCGTCGTGAAGCGTCTCGCGAACTCGTTATTCTAAACGTCATCGACGACTGAAAAAAACGGATATGACACCGTTGAGGAGTTGAGCTTGATATCAGTTCCGGTTGAGCTGTTTGGATACCGTTTCGATACATGAGTTCCGAAATACATTGTGATACTAGTTCTCGAGATATGTCTCTAGTTATAGCTGAGTTTTTGACCGGGACCCGAGCTCCTAGGGCGGAATTCGGTGATCGAGGAAATCTCCCGCCGCGGCAGCTGAATGACGGCGGCAAGAACCAAGGAGGCTCCGGAACGCGCGGTAGTATCGAAGCCTCCGAATCATGCGGTTGACGGGTCCGCAGCGGAGGCAGCGTTTCTTTCGCGATGACTTTGATCCGATGATCTAGTCTCGCTGGGAACGCTTCACTCCTCCGACCGTGGTGTCAGCTTGACGTGGGAACAGAGTCGAATTCTTTACTTGTTTCATTCCTGTCATTGTCTGAAATTCTCATATGGCAAAACGCCGGCTAAACTGAGACATCAGCCTGTCGAGGCTCTCTCGATCCGATTCGCTATACTGGTACCATATGCTGCCATGGCGGCGTGCGCCGCTTCCTCACTGCACTCGGCAGGGAGGGAGAGGGGGCGCCCTCAGAGTCGGGAAGAAAGCCCGGTAGCGAATGGAGCATTCGCTTGGAAGACATTTGCGCTCATCGTGGGAAGGATTCGTAGCTCGTATAAAATGGGACATGCTCCGTACGAGAAAAATCTCTCCCCCGAACATCTTCGATACTGTGCTTCAGTTGTGCGGCGAGTCGCGGAAGATTCCGCGGAGGAGCCCCGTTCAGAAATAATGCCGACAGATAATGTTGACGCTTGGCCCGTTCCAAGAAAGACAGCCGACTCCAAATGACGCGAGAACGCTGATGGGTAAATCAGCATAACTGACTGAGAGGCGACTGGCTTCGTAGCCGGTGAATGTTTTCCTAAAATGTTCCCTCGATGCTTCCCACCTGTCTGGATGATGAGCACGCGACCGCTGCACTCATCATCACTACGACGCTATATGGATAAATATCAAACGGAGATTACAAGCTTAATCCCGCCATCAGGCGGGAGGGTGCGGATGAAGTCTCTTGAAGGCAGCCCGAAGCCTGGCTGCACCCTAGAGCTCCTCTGCTTATGTGTAAAAGATACTCGCGTGCGATAGCGTCATGAGGAATCGGCACTTTCGGAACACTCAAGCGAATAGCGCGCCACCCGAGACGTGTCGCGCTGGACTGGAGCGTCGCGTTGCCCGAAACTTGAATACCGGATCCGATCATGGCCAATGCTCCCCAAAGAACCCGGTAATAGGATTTCGAATTTCTCCCCATCGGCCCTGTCGACCGATGTGCAGTCACTGATGCGCTCGTTCAAGACACGTGGCTGGCATGGGAGATGGAAGGCGCAGACTTCGTCCATGCATCCATCTATGTATCCAGGTCGCTTTTTCTCCGCCCGGAGCAGCCTTGCTCCCGCAGAAGGCCGAATCTGTGATGGCAAAGTCATGACGAAGATTGGAGACGACGAGTTCTATAATTTCGCCGGAATTAAAGCAGTGGATGACAAAACCCGCGTGTACTCCCACAATTTTCCCTCAATTCGGATTTGGCCAGACCAGTTGAACCACATTCCAGTGATCCACCCATCGGCTTGGGCTGCGACACTGGAACAATGGAGCCTACCAAGATAATCCACCGTTTCCACTGATAGCATGTTGCTGGCGACTGATGTCATTGACGATGATGACTCCATTCGGTGGCGAATTCGGCGACGTGTTATCCAGCCAAATACGCTTCTCACTCTATTATGTAGATTCATTATTTATGTTTCTTGAATCCGAGGCAGAAGTCCCCGGTACTCCCCGTTCGAGAATGGTCCTCTGGGATGGTCTAGGCTTCGGTGGTACTTGATATTAAGTGAGGGTATCCCGGATGAGCTCAGCTGCGATAACCGGGAAGAGCTGTCTTCCGAAGGGGAGCGCAAGGATTTTCCTCAGTATCCGGGATGAGGACATAGGTAGCCTGATTAACAGCTGGGTAGCGGTGGTTCGACGCTCGGAAGGGTCTTTTGAGATCGATTATCACAATCTACGGCTCCGGAATGAGAGCAGGCTCCTATAGAAAAATCAATCATTCCACGAAACGCCGGAGTCTGATTATTATTTGTACTAATAGTTATTATTAGTAGCATCAAGATCCGATGAGCTACGGTGTTTCGCGACCGGATAGAGAATTCTTTCCACCATCACCATTTTCGCCCGACCATTCCCCAGTGCGGGCGCGAGTCGACCGGTAACCTCAGAATCTCGCAGAGTGTATATTTCGCATTCCGCTAGTACATGCATACTTGAACGCCCCGGATGTATGCTCGTCATAGGGTGGCATGCATTTATTGGCTGCGCAAAGAGTGCCTGCTGGAGGACTTCGGGTAAAGAATAAGGGGAACTATTATTCTGCGCAGTTTCATTCAGAGAACCACCGGCTCAATTCATGAAGTCGATAAGACAAACTGCCGGTGAAGATGTTAGCCGAAAAATATCACAAACGATCACTCAAATGAGTCTGAACAGGGTTCAAACCTCGCTCGTCGAAAAGCGAGACCCCCGACTATATTCAACCGGGAGTTTGGCTGAGCGATGATTTTTCCTAGAACCTCCTGCGACAATTTGTCAATTCGCATACCTTCACTGAAATCGTGTTTCCAGGCCCCCGAAATTCGACAATGCTCGCTCCTCAGGAGGAGAGGCTGATCGGAGCTAGCTTCATAAGCGGCCTGCGGCTGCCAACGCCTGTA